>NC_089584.1:129191175-129491175 GCF_019320115.1 Miscanthus floridulus
GAGGTTACAGATGATGAGCAGGTCATCATCCGCGCCACCTAGCTGGTAGGCCAGGCGGTAGTCGGCAAGCCAGAGTTCGGGGTTGGTCTCACCGCTGTATTTCGCAAGGTTGGCTGGTTGCCAAAAACGGGCTAGGAACTGGGCAACACGGATAGCTCTGCTGAAGACTCGAGGGCCAGGTGGCTTAGGAGAAGGGCTGCAGTCTTCCTCGCTGTCGTAGCGGCCACCTCGGTGCACATGGTAGCCTCGGGCGGGCCCCTCACCGTCGTGGCGTCGTCGTCGGCCGACCACCTCGTGGTCTCCCTGCCCCTCGTGTCGATTGTCGAGGTGGTCAAGGAGCACAGGGACCCTATGAGCTATCGGTGCTCGAGCAGGTTCGGGACGAGCCGAGGCTTCCCTGTCCTGCCGAGGTGGTGCCGCGGGCAGGTTCGAGACGCCCCCGTGCCGTCGGGAGGCAAAACTCTCGGCTTGCTGAACCGCGGCGGTCTCTAGGAGATCTCGGAGCTCGCCGCGGACCTGCCGCCCCTCCGCGGTAGAAGGCTCGGGCATTGCGCGAACCAGCATCGCCACAGCCGCGACGTTCTGGCTAGCGCGATTGAAGATCGGGGGTTGCTCACTCCCTTCGTTGTTATGGATGCGGTGATGCACGTTGAGGGCCCTCCATCGGGCTCCCCCGCCTTCTCCGCGACCTCGCTGTTCCTGTTCGAGAGAGTCTCGAAGCTGCTGCAGAAGGAGTTGGTCTTGCTCGACCTTGGCCTGGAGCTCATGGAGCTGTTCTAGGTCTGGGCGCTGAGGTCGCGCAAGAGCGACGTTCTCATTTCGTGCGGCCGGCAGGACGGCGTGTGGAGGTGTAGCGACGCCCACGCCAGGGCGGAGCGGGGAACGGCTACCTGCCCCCTTGTCCTCTTCGCCTGCTCTCGGCATCCCGACCCCGACATGAAAACATTCGCGAGTGGGGTCGTAGGTGCCTTCGTCGTCGGAGTCGGAGTAGCCGAAGCAGTAGTCGCTTGCAGCCAAGAACTGGCGCAAAGCCCCGGGGTTGTGGAGTCTGGAAAAATCCACCCCGGGCCATGCCTCGTCCTTGTCCGAGGAGTCGGAGTGGGTGCTCAGGTCGAGAGCGAAGCGCTGGCGGCGTTCCGAGGGGTGCTCGCGAGCGGCAGAGTAAGCGTAGGTGTAAGAGGCGGCGGCATCTCTCAACCCAAAGGGGTATGGGGACGGTGCCGTCTCCAGATTCTGCCCCACCGGGGTCGGCTCTTCAGGGAGTGGTGGAGCGGAGCTTGACGACTGGGCATCGCTGCGTGCCATAGGCAAGTTTCCTTTGTCCAAGCTCAGGCTAGACAGGTCCCCAGCCAGGGACCCTGTGCCAATAGCTGGTCGTAGGATATCAGCGGGGGGTGGCGTGTCGCCCCGGATTCGCGTAGCGTCGGGGTGGCCTTGTTCGTGCCGTGCTTGGCGAGCGCGGCGAGAGCGGCCACCCGGACGCCGCCCGCGCCTGGGCTGCCGGGGCGTAACTTCATCGTTGGTTGGTGGGGCTCGAGGAGTGAGGAGCACCATGTCGTACTCATGCCCTAGAGACATGAACTCTAGGCTCCCGAACCAAACCACGGTGCCGAGACGCAATGGTCGTACGGGGTCTGCCATCCGGAACCTGCTGGGATGACGAAACCGACACGCAGCGCCCCCTACCTGGCGCGCCAACTATCGGTGTTTTAGACCGGGGGGTCCTCAACCGACTAGTGAATTTATTCTGCGTGCTCCCGATTCTGGATGGTGATGCAAAGAGACACAAGGTTTATACTGGTTCAGGCAATCGAGGCCCTACGTCCAGTCTGAGAGGTCGATCTTATATTCCTTGCACCGAAGTGCTCGTAGTAGGGGGTTACAAGCTAAAGGAGAGAGGGAGCTGGTCCCAGGTCTCGGCGGGGTGTCGTGCGGGCCGCTTGAGACGTTGCTCTCAGGCGGCAGGGACGTGCGTGTGTGTGCATTTTACCAGGTGTTCCCCCCCTAAAACAGCCCAGGTCCTCTCCTTTTATAGCATGAAGGGAGGACTAGGACGGTACATGAGCTAACTATACGGCGTCGTGTGAACAGAGGCGGCGTGTCCGGGCCCTGTAGCCTGTTCCTGTGGCGGTGTGGAGCCTGTTCCTGTGGCGGTGTGGCCGTCGGAGTGGTCCGTCCTTGGAGCATTGGGGCGACGTGGCCGTCCCATCAGGTCCTGTGCGTCGTGGGAGCCCCGGGACTGCCTCGGAGTGGGTGCGGCGGTGGACGTGCAAGCCACTGTGGACGGACTGCGCGTGAGGCCGAAACTTGGTCGGTGTCGAGGCTGCACCATGGTGGAGGGGTCTCGGCAGGCACGATCCCCAAGGTGGCCGAGACCTTGGTGTACGGTGCCGAGGCCTCGAGTGGGCGGCTGATCGTGGGTACAGTGTTAGGACACAGTGGCTGGTAATTCCCGCCGTACCCTGTCCCAGCCGGTATGGCGCTGATCATGGATACAGCGTTAGGACACAGTGGCCGGTAATCCCCGCCGTACCCTGTCCCAGCCGGTATGGCGCTGATGCGACCTTGGGTCGCGTCGGCCTTTCTGTGGCGTTGAGCCATCGTCCGGCTGAGATTGCGGGAGTGGTTGAAGCATTAATGGGACATGACACGTTGTCTGGAGGGCCGGTCGAGGCGGGGGGTGACGGGCTGCGAGCGACCCAGCCTCGAGCGACACGGAGGCTGGGGCCTCGCGCGAGACGGAGATCGGGTTCCTTGCCGAGGCCTTGCGCGAGACGCCTCGCGCGATACGGAGAATGTACCCCTACCGAGGCCTTCCCTGGAGAGCCTCGGGCGAGACGGAGACGGCGCCCCCTGTCGAGGCTCGGCGCCCCCTGCCGAGGCCTATCCTGGGGAGCCTCGCGCGAGGCGGAGTTTGTTCCGAGACCTCCTGCTCGAGGCTCGAGGCGAGGTGGAGGAGGGCTCGGTCGTGGTAGGTGAGGGGCCCACGGCTTACCTTCTGGCTTTATTTTGATGTTTGCTTGGGGTACCCCGTTCTAAGGTACCCGACACCCGCCGTACCCTGTCCCAGCCGGTATGGCGCCAATCGTGGACACAGCGTTAGGACACAGTGGCCGGTAATCTCCGCCGTGCCCTGTCCCGGCCGGCATGGCGCTGATGCGACCTCGGGTCGCGTCGGCCATTCTGTGACGTTGAGCCGTCGTCCGGCTGAGATTGCGGGAGTGGTTGAAGCATTAATGGGACATGACACGTTGTCTGGAGGGTCGGTCGAGGCGGGGGGTGACGGGCTGCGGGCGACCCGGCCTCGAGCGACACGGAGACTGAGGCCTCGCGCGAGACGGGGACCGAGCTCCTTGCCGAGGCCTCGCGCGAGACGCCTCGCGCGATACGGAGAATGTACCCCCTGCCGAGGCCTTCCCTGGAGAGCCTCGGGCGAGACGGAGACGGCGGAGAGCCTCGGGCGAGACGGAGTTTGTTCCAGGATGCCGAGACCTCCTGCTCGAGGCTCGAGGCGGGGTGGAGGAGGGTCCAATGGGCTCGGTCGTGGCAGGTGAGGGGCCCACGGCTTACCTTCTAGCTTTATTTTTTAGATGGGATTTCAGCGACCCGTTTGATGTTTGCTTGGGGTACCCCGTTCTAAGGTACCCGACACTATTTATTTAACCTTAAATTCAAAGCACATTTATAGAAAACCCCTTCCCACACGCATACAGGTGCATGCATGGCTCTCTGCGCACGTGCCCAGCGCGCGGTGCCGGAACGCATGAAGCGCCGCTAGCGTGTCCAGGCCTTCGAACGCAGCACAACCCCGGGCGGTTGCTTGCCCGGCCCACCGCTGGCGCGCGGACTCTCTCCTGCTCATCCTGCCTGCCGCCCGCGCGGCTCCGATCCGCCGGCCCGACGCTGTGCGTGGCGTATCTTTCGGTTTGGATCTCCAAGATCGATCGGGTAGTAGGTGGGCGCCGGCCTCCTCTCGGTTCCGTCATGGTTGGCTTCACGCGCACCTGATCGAGTTGGTGTTTGGTCTCGGTGCCTGCGTGCGTGGCCTCTATATAAGCCCACGGGCGCGCGGGGCCTGACGCTCCATCGCCCACACGTCGAAACAAGTTGAGAGATAGTGGTGATTGGCGATCGTTGTCCGTCCTTGCTCGCTAGCTGACATGGCGGACGAGCCAAGAACGGCGGCGGCGAGCGGCATGCCGGACTTCAAGCAGTCGGTGAAGCTCAAGTACGTGAAGCTGGGGTACCACCACCTCATCAGCCACGGCGCGTACCTGCTGCTGGCGCCGCTGCCGGGGCTGGTGGCGGCGCACCTGTCCACCTTCACGCTGCGCGACCTGGTGTACCTGTGGCAGAGCCTGCAGTACAACCTGGTGTCCGTGCTCGTCTGCACCACGGTGCTGGTGGTGGTGGCCACCGCGGACGCGCTGACGCGGCCGCGGCCGGTGTACCTGGTGGACTTCGCGTGCTACAAGCCCGACGACGAGCGCAAGTGCAGCCGCGCGCGGTTCATGAACTGCACCGAGTCGCTGGCCACCTTCACGACGGAGAACATCGAGTTCCAGCGCCGGATCATCGAGCGGTCGGGGCTGGGCGAGGACACGTACCTCCCGGAGGGGGTGCTCAACATCCCGCCCAACCCGTCCATGGCCAACGCGCGGAAGGAGGCGGAGATGGTCATGTTCGGCGCGCTGGACGAGCATTGGCGACGACGTCGACCCGACGAGATGGATCGGGCCAGCATCAGCAGTTCGGCCGGCCGGCCGGCGACCGGGCAGCAGGCGCAGGACGTTGGAGATTCTCTCCAAGCGGCTCGGCTGCGACGCACGTACTACTACGCACCCGCAGCAGGCTGGTGGCCCGGCCGTGCACCGACACATCATCCGGCCGGCCGCCAATAATGCGCCAGCGCGGTGATGGCCTCCGAGTCGCCGTCGAACGGGCCATACGCGCGGCGTACGCTTTACACTGCCGGAACGTACGGAGTAGTACCGTTTACACTGCCGGAACGTACGAACGGGCCATACGCGCGGCGTACGCTGGTGGCAACCGGGGTGAGGTGGGGGACCGGGCGCGGGCGGTGCCAGTGCGCCATGCCACGCGAGCGAGCACACAGTGTAGTACTCGTAGGTGGTGTAGGGAGCCCTGCGGCTGCCACCTCTGCAACCGCAAGCGTCTCCATCGACCGACGGCCGGAATTGAGGTACGGCACCGCGCCTCATCCGGTCCGGTGTCCGGGATGCCACGTCCACGTCATCGGGGTCGGGCCGGTCGCCCCTTTCCATGCGCGGCGGATCGGCCTGGCCGGCGGGCGCGGCGCGCAGGGCCACGGACCGCGGTGTCGCGACGCGCACCGCGCGCATTATTGGCGGCCGGCCGGACGAAGCCGAACCGCTTGGAGAGAATCTCCAACGTCCTGCGCCTGCTGCCCGGTCGCCGGCCGGCCGGCCGGACTGCTGGTGCTGGCCCGATCCATCTCGTCGGGTCGACGTTGTCGCCAATGCTTGCAAGGCAAAAGCTGCACCTGGTATCGGGCTCTCGTACGTGCAGATGCAGATGCTGGCCGTATCAATCGCATTATGTTACGTGCATTGCTCGCATCACCACATGATAACCACCACGCCATGCTCCGACGGGGACATGCATGCATGCACGTACGAGGCGCGGTCCACATGACACCATCCTTGCACTGCCCGGCAGCTCGATCTGCTTCGACGCAGGGAGGCACCGCGCGCTAGTCACATGCGCAGAGAGCCATGCATGCACTTGCATGCGTGTGTCAAGGGGTTTTCTATAAATATGCTTTGAATTTAAGGTTAAATAAATAGGTATTGACTGCAGTGAACCATTTTAAAAGTTTATGGACCCAAAAAGTTACTTTGAAAGTTGATGGACCCAACTGAAACCTCCTCACAAGTTAATGGATCTCTGGTGCATTTAACTCTAAGTCAATCTACTCTCTCCTTCACTAAAAAAGAGTCGCTATGCAAATCATGCTAGGTCAAACTTTCTCAACTTTGACTAGTTTTGTACAAAATGCGTGAAACATTTATATCTCCAAATAAGTTTATTATAAAAGTATATTCAACGATCTATCTAATGATACTAATTATGTACCATAAATATTAATATTTTGTTAAATATATTTAGTCAAAGTTAAAAATTATTAACTTCTTGAGAAGCGAGAATGACTCTTTTTTAGGGAGTAGGCAACAACGACCACTTGTGCCTAGAGGAAACAAGTATGCCTACAGACCGAAATGCACCCAAGAGAAGTTTATGGGTTTCTAAGATTGTTCACTTGTTCTTTGTTGCTAGTGCCAATGGATCCAAATTTATTTTCGTACCTAAAACAAATGTTTTTTTGGGAGGCATACTCCGCGGATGGGTTAAGCTGGGTGCTTAAGTGAACGTACAAATCATGTGACTTGAGAGAATATTATGTTATCCCCCTAATCACCTATGGAATATTGTGTTTGGTGATAGTAAATGGAAGGTCATTGGTCTAGGCGTCCAGGTAAGATTGCTATCCAAAATGATCATTAAATTTCTAATATTTTTTTAGTTAATTCGTTGAGTTACAATTTGTTGTCCACCTAAACAGCACATCCACATGGTTGTAAACATGTTTGCGTTTTGAGATAAAATTGATTATAGAAAGTTCCAAATTCAAATCATAGCAGGGCATATCCCAACTAATCAGGCAAACAAGGCCTTCCACATGTTTAGAAACCGTAGATCGGGCAATTTGCCTATGCAGTGCAGGTGACATTACGTCAGTACCTTATATATTACATAAATATATCACAGCATATTGCCAACGACTAGATGGGTTACATATAGCACAAGCTAAAACTAAGCCTCACACCAGACAAATCTAATCTGTAGAAGTTGCTCCTGAGAAGCTGCTTTGTTTCTCTAAGGCCAAAACCTTCCGTCGCTTGTAATGCCTTTCTGTTTTTGCGTCACCGGGGATAACTCTTTCATTCTCTTCCAGGGTAATATCAGAAGCAGGCCTTTTACCATCAAAAGATGTGTTCTCAGACATGCCATTCTTTGGCGTGGAAGGTCTATCTACAAGTTCGCAGGTGCCATCAAGCAGAGGCAATTCAGCATCAGAAGATGTGTTCTTGGAAACTGTTTCATTCTTTGTGCTACAGGGTAAATCTAGTGATAGAATCACACCATCAGTGCAGGTTGTGTCATCTTCACAAGGAAGAACACTGTCAGTTGCTAAATATTTGTCAGCACCCTCACCATCAGCATTTAAATCGCTCTTATTTCCGCAATCACCTGCTATTGTTTGGTCAGTGTTTCCCTCGCTCTCGTCATGGAAAACTGTACTACCACCAGTAATACTATTATCAGTATTTCCATCTTTCAACTCAGAGCTATCCTTGGCATTTATATCACTTTCATGTGCACAGTCACCTGCCACTACTTTGTCAATATTTTCCTCTTTTAAGTCTGAGGAAGCTGTGCTAACACAAGTAATACCACTGTCCGTATTTCCTATTTTCAACTCAGAGCTACCATTGGCATTTATATCACTTTCATGTGCAGAGGCACCTGCCACTACTTTCTCAATATTTCCTTCTTTTAAGTCTGAGGAAGCTATGCTAACACCAGTCATACCATTGTTCGCATTTCCCTCTGGCAACTGCAATGAAACATACAGCTCACCATGATTGACATTGCTTGCAGTTGGGTTAATACTCCTCACATCTTCAATGATTGCATTGTCTACAACATTTTTGCCAATATCACCTAGTGTGACTGAATCTAGATCATCATGAGGATCGACACAATCACCTTCAGCTGTCATTCTTTCTGGATTTGGTCCATTGTCATCTTTGCTGGAGTCAAACATCATAACATAATCCATACCTTGAGAAGGTATAAAGCACTCATCCCCAACTTCTATGTTTTTTTTTAAGGACTGTTCTTTGCTGGTAATTTTCTGAGCAAAAATTTCAGAGATTGAGCAGCTTGTAGAAACCATAATATCCTGCACCTCAGCTTCTGCTTGGCTGTGAACTTTTTGGTCATTGTCCAGAGAAAGAAACAAAGACTTCTCATTTTCCTTATCTGTTACCACATGATTTGATTCCTTAAGCACTTCATCATCTTCTGGGGCATATGATCTCATATTAAGTTGACTGCTAGATACAAGTGGCTCATTTTTCTCATCCTGGCTTGACAGGCAAACAATAGTATCCTTGAGTGGAGCACACACCTGCTACCAAACAATATAACACATCATGGTATCAGTAATCAAGCTCAAGCAAAGTAAAATAGGGGTTTAAACTTATCAGCTAATAATATACCTCTGACTCTTGTAGATTCTGTACATCGACAATTGGAACACTTCCAGTGTCCAACATGCATCCAGAAGTAGGTAGCCCCTTTTCTTTGCAATCATTTAAACAGATGGACTTGGATGGCTGAATTTCGTGAGTCCCGTCATCAACTGTGCAAACTGTTTCAGGTTCACCAGCAGAGCACCTCTGAGCACGAAATTCTCTAGCTGGTTCCAGTTCAGCATTTGAGCATCTTTGATGTCTTTCATCAAGCTGCTCACCACCACAAGCTAGCATGGGATGATTCTGAAAAGATCCAGTCACCAGCTCAAGAATTAACTTTCGGACCACCGAACGCTTGAGAGAAGCTTCAGGGGGAGGAAACCAATCATCACTAAGCTGAAAAGTACATTAAGAGTGAACGTTCAAGAAATTAATACACCTATTAAAATCCAAACTCAAAATATTTCATAGAATGACTTTGCTCTTCAAGGATATTGTGATCACTCAATTTGAAGAAAACCAGAATTAAACGGCCAAAGCACAGACAAAATTGTGAAAGAAAAAGAAAGCCGTAGTCAAACAAAACTAATGCCAAGGAAAAGTTTTACTAACAGAAGCTATAAAAGAATGTAAAGGTGGAACAAGGAACAAGTGAAGGTGACCTTTTTATACATAAATGTTCAGACAATATCTGTCATTGTAATTTAACTACGAATTTGAATATCAAACACTCATAATTCTGTGAGATTGTAAATACTCATATTGTTTAACTTGTGTAATTCACTAACTGTACTTAGGTTAGACCAGTGCAATTTTCACTGACTTAATTGATAATTGTGCTAGAATATTTCCAACATATGAAGGCACATCAGGATTATAGTTGAATATAATAATAAAAAATGCAAAATAAGTAAACATCCGCTATCGAAAATTCTTAGCACCCATAGATTATACAACAATAATAAAGAAACAGTTAGCACAGTTCTGACAGAGTTCATAACGGCGACAACGTTGAGCTTGAAGACCAAGCAAACTACTTGCTTCAGAATGGCAGAGAAACAGCAGGATGCCATTAAACAACAAAGAAAACAAATTAAGACTTTGGAACTCACAAAGCCAGATAATACATCAATCTTCAGAGGGTTGAAGTTACTTGGAGCATCTGTCAAAAATAGTTCCACATAATGGAGCAAGAACAAGCCACAATCATATGAATTATCCTGCTGAGGGAGCTGCACCGCAAATAGAACATAATTGGGTTACAATCCAAAATTAGAACACCAAAGTTATGGAAAAGAAAGTGTTGGTTAGCATACATGTAAAAGGCTGTGATCTAGCATGTGATTGTGACAGCCCAATAGCATATGCAATTATGTCTTCATTCAAGATATTCACATTAACAAGCCAGATCATCCACTAACATACATTTAGTTGTCAACATCAGCGTGCGTATCCACTAACATGCATTATGATATTTTATCTATTCATGTAAGTAAATATAAGTAGTATAATTTCATTTCAAATCATCTGCAATTCCCGCAGCAACGAGCGTAGTATCCTTCTAGTTCTTTAAATGCATATACCATGCTCACTATAAACCACCACACAAAAATTTGGCAGTACACATTCAAGGGAGAAAAACAGTGTTAACTGTGGCCAGGATTTTTTTCTCCGTAAAAATGTGATAAACCAAATAAACCCAACACTTTGTACATATAAGCAGAAGTGTGCCATGAAACAAGTCCAGACATAAATTCATGTGGGGAAGGATAAGCCAAGATCAACGAATATACAATGTGCATGATCAAAGGAATTCAGTCAAGCAGTCTATTGACTGCAATTTCAGTTGAAACAGAGAGCACAAATCTGATCAACTTAATCTAATGCAAATTAGACAATTAGCAGATGCTGTTTAACAATTGGCATATTTTGTACCCAAAGATTGATAGTCTTTGATTACCCAAAAATTGCTACATACATGGAAAGAATATGAATTAGGATGCAAGCGTGAACGAAAATCAAGTCCAAATTAGGGGAATTGACCTACATATACATGTAAAATATGGTCAAATGTGGCCATTATACGACAGATCTGACCATACAGGCCATAGAGGGGTTTGTTACAAATACCCTGAAAAAACAATCATCCACGACACAAAGTAATAACACAAATCTATCTCCACCACTGTATTTATGGATTAAAGATTCAAAGTTCCTGCACTCTTCAAACAACAAATGAAAATCTGAAGCCACAGAAGTGAATGCGGGTACTTTTAAGAATTTCACCTAGGGATTTAGAACAGGTACTGAAACTTATTATGTACGAACCTCAAGGGAGACAAATCTCAAGTTCAAGAACTTGTCTGAATGATCTGATGCTGATTCAGGGTGCCTTTCCTTCCACTCTTCCCATAAATAACTGTGGCACAGAGAATCAAACTTCACATAGGATCCACCAGATATTGGTCACAGAGTGTGGATTGACAAAAGAAACAGAAGTTATTGGCCAAAGAACCATCATTCTCAGTTAGTGCCCTGATCAAAATAGATGTTGTATAGAACTGACTGTTACCTTTTTCTAGGTAAGCCACAGTCACTGCTAAATCTAACCCAGGCAATCTATGACCCACAAAAATCTTCATACCGAAGTTCAGGTAGTAGGACTGCCTGCCCCCCACCCCCCACCCCCCACCCCCACCCCCCCAGTCCTTTACATCTTTTGTAAAGACCCTTCTTGTCAAAAGATCACTCTAGTGAAAGACTGGCCATCACATAACCAAAGGGCAAGCACTGTTCACAACATTTTAAAATCAGCAAAACTGCAAGGAAATAGTTTGTGTGTGTTTTCAAATATCATCTAGATCCCTCAATCGTAAATACAATTATGCACAGGTCAAACAAAAGTAGCAAATCTACCATACCTCTGGAAATAGACTTACCTTTGAATGATGTCCTTGAGTCCAGTGTGACTTCCTTTAAGTGAATCCATGTGTAAAATGCAT
The DNA here is from genome assembly GCF_019320115.1 of Miscanthus floridulus. Lineage (NCBI taxonomy): Eukaryota > Viridiplantae > Streptophyta > Magnoliopsida > Poales > Poaceae > Miscanthus > Miscanthus floridulus. The sequence continues at coordinate 129,202,481 of NC_089584.1, forward strand.
GGGAGTTTAGCTGAGACCTTTGCATCACCATCTGAAGCAAAACCACATTTTTAAAGAAAAAAAAACTACTAAAAACATGTCAAAGATGCCATTTTCAATTTATATACATGCCTTCAAATGTCGCCAGTTCGCCAGGATAGCAAATAACAATTAAACTCCAATGCAAGCTGCAACAACGGCACATAATAACAGTTTACATTGATTATCATCACGTAAGCATAATTTTTGTTGTCAAAAGGTTCTTACTTGAAGTTGACAGGAATGAACAGAAAATCTTTGTCAAATACATTTATTTTGCGGGTCCATTTGCGAACACGTAAGAAGGCTGCTCTACCTTCCGGAGCTCTCCCCTGATCTTTGTCAAGATCTGCCAGCTTGCGAAAAAAGAAGCTATTAAAGAAATGGTACCTGCGCTTCACGGTAGATTCAATTCTTGTGCTCAAGTATCTGCAGAACATAAATTAAGGACTCATTTAATGCGAGTAAAAACACTCTGCAGAACAACTTAAATGTTAAAACAAATAATAAAGAATGGTGACCATGTTTCTCTTACTACTAATTAAGAAAGATAGACCTCATATATCAGAAACAATTTCCTTTTATAATTCATGCTATTTAAATTCTCATCTTAATAACTTGGAAACATCTTTGTTTCCTTCCAAGAACACATCCAGCGAAAGGGCCTCTAGCTGAGTTCGTTAGGTGGCTTCAGTAGCACTCCTCAGGTCTTGAGTTCGACTCCCGTGGGAGCGAATTTTCAGGCTGGGGTAAAAAAAATCCCCTCGTCTATCTCACGGCAAAGCACAGATCTATGGCCTGGCCCTGTTCATGGTCGTTCTCACATTGGCTACGGCTGTCTGCCCCCCCCCCCCCCCCCTTCTCATCTTAATAACTTGGAAACATCTTTGTTTCCTTCCAAGAACACATCCAGCGAAAGGGCCTCTAGCTGAGTTCGTTAGGTGGCTTGAGTAGCACTCCTCAGGTCTTGAGTTCGACTCCCGTGGGAGCGAATTTTCAGGTTGGGGTTAAAAAAAATCCCCTCATCTATCTCACGGCAAAGCACAGATCTATGGCCCGGCCCCGTTCATGGTCGTTCTCACATTGGCTACGGCTGTCTGCCGCCCCCCCCCCCCCCCCCCACCACCACCACCAACTGCAGGTCGAGTTTTTTTTTAGAACATACATCCACCCCCGGTTTTGAACCTATTTGAGTGGAACTTTGTGTGCCAAAGTTTTTTTTTCCTTGAAACGGCCTTGCAGTCAGTGTTCTCTCCAGTTGTTTGTTCAAGATTATTTTTATTTATTTATTTGGGGGGGGGGGGGGGGGGTCCTTTCCAATCATGACTTGTGGGGAGCAGTGACTTTTCAGTGCACATAAAGAGCAATTTTTTATACAAACATAACATGTAATTTCATATCATGTTTGGGGCATGAGAATTTTTACAGTAATCTTATAAATCTGCATTAGGCAGCCAGGCATTAAAATAGTCGAGAAACAGAGCATGTCCAAATGCAAGGAAAAGTAGTAAACATGATTTAATGCACACTGTTCTCAATACATGTGTCATTTTTAATCTTCAATTCTTCATACACCTCAACAAGTGGAATAATTAACTTGTCATCAAGAATCTAATTTAAAGTCTTCGGTCCTTTGCTTAGATTAAAGTAAGAAAAAAAAGTTGAAAGATTCAAAAGTTCTTACTTTCTGGTATCAAACCATAATGCAGCAACCAGCTGCATAATAAGTGACAAATTTCAACACAAACACACACAAAAATAACAATTTCCACCACAATCAACTTAAGGCAGCAAAAATATATGTGCTTGGAAAAAAAAACAGGAAACAAGGTGTACAAATATTACTAGCAGTACAAAAATGTAACAGGATATTTAACAACTAAAACTATAACGACAAGATGCTGTCCAACAAAAGGTTCAACCTACTTGATATAAAAATCAATTATTGTATCATTGACAAAGGTTTCAGGAAGCAGAAGCTCAACATCTCTTTTGCTAATGGAAACAGCATCAGGATCTCCTTGGGGATAAATAACATCTTCAAAGTCCTCAGTGCTGAACCAATGAAAACAAATAACAGGAAAAAAATAAGTATAACAAATTCAAATTGCCAAACATGCAAAAATAACTTTAGCCTCTGAGTACATAGATGCTTCAGGTTAAATAATAGCACAGGCAGAGCAGAAAATATACATATTTGCCTTACTGGAAATATTGCCTCAAATAGAGTTTGAGTATAGTAAAGAATATCCTTTGTCAGGATGTGAAACACAAACTAAAATGGAGATACAATGCTGTGAAATTTATCTTGGCATAAACATTGTCAATATGACCACTGACATGAATGTTGTGAAGCCTTAATTTTTTTAGGTATCAAGACTTCTCACAAAAAAAAAGGAAAAAAATAACAGGCAAGACGGAGAACAAATTGTGCAATTGTCATATAATCACCTGGAAAAGTATTGCCTGGGGAAGAACAGACAGGGTTCGATGCTCCAATTCTCCAATGCAAAATCATCTCTGAAAAATGTGTGCAATTAAACAATACAATCGTTAAAGTAGTCACAATAAAACAGCCAAAATTGAAATTGATCTTTAAAAAGGTGTAAACTTCACATTAAGAGTGTAAATAAGTAAACAAAAAAAATATCAAGCTGCTGACTACAATAATATTTACCCTGCCATGGTCTATGGCTCTATGCCCATGCTTGAGACTTGACATCCATATCCAAACAAAAGCCCAATAGACTAGCATATTGTCCAAAAAATAACTAAAAGTTACTAGAGTTCGCAATTTGCAGCATGCATCATCTGGTAAATCAGCGAATAAAGAACTCAATTTATTGCTTTATTTTCTGCTATGTGTTTGCTTGTCTAGACTTGGGGCCTGTTTGGAACCACTAGTGTTAAGCTAGCTCATAGCTGCTAACTATTAGCTAGCTAATTATTAGCAGGGGGCTGGGCTATTTGGATACACCAGCTAATAGGTGGCTGGATGGTTGGAGGTGTGTATGAACAATTAGCACCTATTAGCACCTCTCCACCAACAACTAATGAACTAAAGTAATTGTTAGCGTCTCCACGAACTAGGCCAGTTTGGATCCTCGCCTATTCATTTAGCTGCTAACTGCTAGCACTAATGGATCCAAACAGGCCCTTATAAATTAACAGTTAACTCTGATAGACACTGCATATCTATGATTCATCAGATTTCTCCACATCTGATAATTAATATTTGCCAAATCTGAGCAATATCAAACTTAACAAAGTTTATTATAAATTTTGGATAGTGAATTGATAATTTGACATAACTACTGTTTGTTCTCTACCTAATATGTTAGCACAAAAAACAAAACCATCTGCTCTAATTATTAAGGATAGCATGGTCAGTTAAGCACTCAGCAAGTACAAACGTTATCCCACAACTTACGATGGGATGTCTTTCCATATTTCTTGATATCTTGGTCCCAGTTCCCAAATCTTCTGTTGTCTCCTTGGCCATTGTAAGTCATCAAGAGAAAATTGTGCTCTAACAGGACCTGTCGAATATAAGAAGAAAATCAAGCTAGTTGGTAAGAAGCAAGGAGTATCTCAATCTGAACAATATATATATATATATATATAAGCTGCTTATTACTTATCCATTAGAGTTACTGTCGTTTTTAATGAAGTAAGTAAACATCTTAGATTAGATGTATGCAACAAAACAAGATCTCATGTTGAGACCAAACCACAAATGGAAAGAGCAAGCATAACTCAAGGAAAATGGCATATTTGACAGTCATTGGACCCTCAATTTGAGATTTTCCATTAAAAATGTCTAAGTTCAAGCTTTTCACAAGAAAGCACAAGAGTTTTCTCAATCTACAAGAATAGAAGGCAAAATTATGCTATGTAATATGTAAATGATCGTAATGCCCCCTTTACCCCCTCCCCTTTTTGCATCGCACATGGGTAGGCAGTGAACAAAATGCATGGATTGCCTGAGTAGTTCAAACTCGAAGCGATGCTATCTAGGCCACCCAAAGTTGGTGCACCCGAATCTGGAGATATTTAAGTTCAATCCCCGAATCATGGTTATTAAGTTAGTAAATGGAGGGGAGGCAATCTACCACCTTCATACCACAGAAGTGCTCAACACTTGACAAATGGATAGCATAAAAACAGAACCTAGAGGTGATTAGATAGAAATGGCAAACACAGAGGGATGGAAATAGGGCAAAAGATAAAAGAACCACCTCCCGGCTACCCTTATTTCCCTATCCCACAGTAGCCAACAAGCCCAGAAACATCTCACACATACATGTGACGTCAAGAAAGTAGCTCTGAATCTTTGCCCCACCTTTTCCACCTCCACTCTTCTTGCCGTCACCTGTCCTACCATGCCTATCCCTCAGCCCCAGGGGCGGATATGGACCCTAGGGCCGTGGCCCTAGGCGTGTCCCAAAAAGTGCACTTACCCTGTCGAAAATTTATGGCTCAATCCATTGAATCTCACGGCCCAGCAAGACAGCAGCCTGCTCGCTCTCTATCTCCGAACAGACGGCGCTCGTAGGTAGGCAGCTGGCCCTTGGCCGTTCTCCACACTACGATACCCTAGCGCGGTAGCACCGGCGGCATGGCAAAATCCAGTGGCGACGTGGCCATATTGGGTGGGGCCATGGCCAAATTGGCCAATCGAGGATGAGCAGTGAGCGACGGTGCTGCCAAATTGATGAACGAGCCAGTCATGGGCAGGGAGTGGCTAGCAGAGGCCGTGCGCCCGATCTCATTCCGTCATGTAGAAGAACGACCGTCTGCGAGTGTTGGAGAGCATGACAACAGCCAGCACTTCCAGCAGGTCTGAAGGTATTAGAATTACGCATTCCCCAATCTCTATTTAGTTCCCCGTTCTGTGGTCTGTCAATTGTGAGTGCAGCAGCTAGAGCTACCTCTAGCAGTGAGGAGGGAGATTCAGCCTCATGATTTAATATTTTACCTTCTAGATAGTGCCTACATTTGTTTTGAGATGAATAAGCTAAGAAATAGTGCAGGAAATCAATATTTGGATGATTCCACGCTTATAATTGATCTATCAAAAATAAAAGCCATTTTTCTACAAGTCAGTGATAACTGATAAAGCCACAACCTCTCATTTTCAACAAACCCATCTTCCAATCAACTTGTAGTATTTCACGTCTAGTTTATAATTTATATAAACCATTATGTTGTATAGATTACGAAAGTATTTGGTTCTTTTTATGAGCCTTCCTTCACCTATACCCAAAAGAAATATGTGTTTTTTCTGTTCTTTGTTATACCTAATGTGAAAATCCTAGAACCACTGTTGACTATCGGCACTTAGGCCTGGACCCCTGGTATAAGTTGTTTAGGCATTTAGATAGTGGCCCTAGGCATAGAAATTGACCAGCTCCGCCACTGCTCAGCCCCAACATCATCAGCATCTACTCACCTCCACAAGTGCGTTCCACGCCTACAGCTACCTCATCTCCAACGCAGTCTGGAGAATTCGGCAGCAGCAAGGGAACAGCTGTCAACAATTGACAGCACATGCCAAATGGGATCACCACAGCGGCAACGCCCCTAGCACAACCTTGACATGCCACATAGGAGGTTCCTTGAAAACCATGTCCACCAACATGAACCCTAGTGGTAGGATGCATTCCAGACAGGATGCATCTGGCACCATCCTAAACCATGCAGAGGCAATGCACTCTCCACTCTGCGCTGCTAGCCGCTGCATGAACTCCATGAAAAGCATATGGTTTAACATAGAGCCACTGCCAGAACTACTACAATGTGACAGGTGTGGGGAAGCGAATTGGAAGGGTAATGGGATGCTAATGACAAATATGGCTTATTAGACGCCGTTAGTGGGCATAATAAGCCGCCATTATAGTGGCATATTTAGAGCTAGGCTTTTGAAGGTTGAAAATGTGCAAAACTGATACATTTTTCTGCTACTTAAAACAGGAATTGGTGGTGATGCTGTGCCTGCCACCACCACCAATCTGCCCCCAAAACTTTTTTCTTATTTACCCACCTTGCCTCTGACTCTAAGTAATGGGAATTTGCTGACTGTCTTATTTCATTTGTAAATGGTAATAGTTACATGTTTGTCATTTGTATTCTCTGTGACACCATTCTTACAAGAACTATGTGCACGTGTTTAATTGTTCGGTCTGTTTTGCTGTTGCAATGCACAGGTAAGTTTTCTAGTCAACACCCAATATATCTTTTAGATAAAAAAAGGATGCCAATGCCAAATGTTCAAATCACCTCAAACTTATGTATGGTACTTAGTACTTGATAATATTTCAAGCTAGCTAATAAACATGTGAAAATTAAAAATAAAATCTAACTCGATGAACATGGAAACGGATGTTACTTTGCCAATCAGTATTAGCCTCAGTTTACATTTTTCCTAAACAAAACACACGCAACAGTGCAACACAAAATGAAAACGAAAATGAAAACAGCAAAACAACCTTAGCCACCTTATTATAAGCTTAAAATATACAAACTATTGTGCAGGCCAAACTGTTGTAATATTTTACAATATCATACTACTTTCAGGTCACCGAGAATGTGTCAGAGGACCACATAGAATTTTCTATCGAAGACAGAAAACTAATGTTGACCTCTGCTAGTGGCAGGAATATTGTTACACTTCCATCAAACATGAAAACTAGACCTCTCTCGATTTTCCACGTGCCGCCCTCGCCGCAGATTCCACTAATGCATGTGTACAGCCCAGGGGCAAAGTTATTTAGACCAGACTGAACAACGAACCGATCAAAGTCTCTGTTAACGGTTTGATTAGTTCAACCATCAACCTCCTAAGGGCAGGGTCAAGGGTTCGAAAGCCCATGATGTTGCCTTTTCATCAATGTTTTTTACATTTTTTATTATTTTGTTATAATTATCTTTATGTTCCCCTTGTACTCCTGGTTTCGTCCAAAACACCAGCCACCGCTCCCCCTTCACAGGGTTCAAAGAAAACTTAGAACAAAAAACAAGCATGTGAGAACGGAAAAAAACAACGGGAAAAAGAGGGGGGAAATGGGGAAAAGGCAAAAAGAAAACAACTGACGAAGAAAAAAATGTGACCCCAATAAAAAGACAGATGAGCGAAAAAATGACCGTGACCAAATACGAAAAAAAAAACGACGGACAAAGATTCATGTTGCCGCTTTAGTATTAATAACAGATATATGTCATCAGCATTGAAATATGGAGGAAAGCAGATAAATCTGGAATACAATATCTTGAACACATATGATACCTGCATTTCCTGTTTCTGCTTCGGATCCAACAAGGAGTGTTATTAAGGCAGATCCAACCTGGTTAGGATGATAAATCAGTAAAGAAAACTATGAAAGACACAAAATAACAGGGATAGTAACAGTAAAATAAAGTGAATTGCTTACGCTCTGAGCCCATTTACAACTGATGGAAATAATATTAGATAAATCCCATTGTAGAGCTACCAACTTCTCATCTTCCAAGGAATCTAAATCCAAATACTCAATCTTGATCCCGTCCAATGAGAAAGTAAGGTGAGGTTCAAGACACAAAGTTTTGTCACATATCATGAAGGCAGGACTAAGTACAACCAGTCCTGCTTTGTCAACCTAAAAAGGGGCCCCAGAAAAAAATTACAAGTGTCGGTGGCTTTAAGCAACATAGTTGTCCAAAATCTAGCAGACCAAGGTGGCATAAAATATATTAAGCATCTAAAATTGCAGCAATCTAAGAAAAAGATCAAACATATAAATGAACAGTTTAGAGTAATCTTGAAGGGGAAACGATGAAATTCTATCGTGACAGGGTACTGAAAATTTAAAAAGCATACTAGAAGATTTTAGGTGGCCTTAACATGTTGCCTATACAAATTTGTATATTACATAACTCAGTGAAGAAGAAGAGAGACATCAGGATATGTAGGTCAACTCACACTTAACTAGTCTAAAGAAAAGGCTCATAAATCATGCTTGTATACCAAGGTCAGTAATTGCACACATCAAAATCCTGATGATTAATTTTAGCGTATAGCCCCACAGCTTATGAATTGCTTCCAATGCAATTACTCAAGCTTTTCTCAGAAAATAAACTGAAAAGGTTTGACATGTTCACCTAAAAAGATCCTTTTTGTAGCTAACCACTTATCGGGAAAGAGAGAGAAGACGTCAAGATGCGAGCACAAAGAAACAGAAGTGGCGTTGTATTGGGCATCTAATATTTTTTATCCAAAATGTTTACCGTACAATCACAAATTATAATTTAAGGAGACATACCAGCGCATCATAGGAATTATAGATATGCTGCAAATTTTGCTCCATATAACCTGGAATTGCACAATGATTAGCAGAATTGAACACAGTTCAAGCAGAGGCCATTACAAAAGTCGAGCATATTACCAGGCACATCATAATTACTGGTAGATGAAGTGTCAGGGCTGGATGGCATGCTTTCTTCCTCAGAATCAGCTACCATTCCCTGGTAGAAGACAAACAACTAACAGTTAACAAAAAAAATGCAGTGAACAGAACAGGGATACTTAATTGTATGAATAAATAAATATATACTTCTGATGGAAGCTCAAAGGGATGTGCACTGCCAAATCTCATTTCTTCCACAGGCTGATTTCCAGACATGTGATATTCATCTAAGCAAGCATTGGTATTGATACGATCAGTACAGATTGCCGAAGTCGCCAATACTACATCAAATTTGGTTGTTGCATTGGAAGTATCCTGATCCATTTTAGGGTACTCAGCTCAGGGTTCCAAAAAGCGGCACTAAGCGCACGCTTCAGCGCTAAGCGGACAGGTAACGCTTCGCTTTGGGGCATAAGCGCTCCCAAAGCGGCGCGACCGCCTTGGTGGAGCAGCGGTCCTCTGACGCCGCCGCCGAGCCTGGGACTGCCCCGCCGTCGCTACCGACGAATCTCCGCAAAACGCACCGAGAGAGAGCTGCGAGAGATGGAGGAGCTGAAAAAAGTAGATCTCACTGGCTCCTTCTCCCTTCTCACGCGGGATGGACGCCGCTGCCCCTGGATCCACGCGCTGCGGCTCCTCCTCCCTCCTCACGCGCGTAGCCGGCGACGGAGAAGAAGCCCGGCGGCCAGGAACGACGGAGCGAGGCGGGGCGGCGATGAGAGGCGAGACGGCGCGGGAGGCAGGGCGGGAGGGCCGGAGCGGATGAGGCGGATGCGCGCCGTCGGCGGCGCGACGGGAGGTGTGGGGCGGTGGTGCTAGTCCGAGCAGGAGCGGTGGGGCGGCGGAGAAGAAAGAAGAGTTGGTGGTGCGCCGCGGGATCCCCGGTCTGCCCAGAGCGATGGGTAAGGCCAAGGGGTGCTTGATGCAGGGAAAGTTTAGTCCACTCACGTCGAACGTTTAAAGATTAAACATAAACTAATTATAAAACTAATTTACAAGATAGGATCTATTAAATCTAATTAATTTATCAGTATCACATATTTATAGTAGCACCGTTAAATCATAGAATAATTAAATTTAATAGATTCATCTAGTAAATTAATCTCAATCTATGCAGCTAGTTTTGTAATTAGTATATATTTAATGCTTTCAATTATTGTTAAGCATTCGATGCGACGAAAACTAAACTAGCAACTCCAACAGGAACATCTGGCATCTATTTTTTTGTTTGGGTGCCCTTATTTTTGGTAGGATAGTTTTTTTCATTTCTACTGTAGCAGCAGTACCTGAGCCCCCAAATTCATTCCAATATCCTCTCTGTATTCTTCCTTGTTCTCCTAGGGGCCCTCTCAACCTGCGTCACGCGGAAAGCCACGCTCGCCCGGAGGCGGCCAAGCGGGTGGACCGGCGACGGCCGCACTCGCGCTCGCGCGGAGGCCGCTCGCCAGGCAGGCGAGGTCCCTGGTGATGGCCGCGCTCGAACGGAGGCAGGTGAGGTCCCAGGGAGGCCCCTCCCCGGTGCGGAAGAAGGAGATACGCGGAAGGAGGCCCCTCCTAGGCACGGAAGAAGGAGATCCGTCAGGTAGGCGAGGTCTCTAGCGAGGCCCTCCACTGGCTCCTCCCTCCCTGACCCGCCACTCGGACCTGGCCCGAGCTCGCCCCATGCGTGAAAGAAGGAGATCCGTTGGATACAGAGCGACTCGCCGAGGACGGAAGGATCCGCGAGCTACCTAAGCTCGTCGCATGCGGGCGTGGAGGGAGCTCCACCGGGGAAGAATGAGCTGGCGGCGCGTGGGTGGGGAAGGAGAGAGGGAGCCGCGCCGCCGTCTGCTGGAGCTCGCTGCCGCACCGGGGAGAAGAAAGGGAGTCGCGCCGTCGGCGCTGGAGCTCGCTGTCGCTGCCGTAATGGGGAGACGTGAGCGAGGGCTGGACGGCCGTCCTTCCGTGCGAGCGCGCAAGGAGAAACGCCCGCAACGGTGGGATGGGGGCTGAAGGCGAGCCAACATGAATGGGGGCCAGTTTAGTTCCACCCCATTTTGTAAAAATTTTCAAGATTCTCCGTCACATCGAATTTTTAGACACATGTATGAAGTATTAAATATAAATAAAAAATAAAATTAATTACATAGTTTAGACGAAATCCACGAGACGAATCTTTTAAGCCTAATTAGATTATAATTGGACACTATTTGCCAAATAACAACGAAATGCTACCGTAACACTTTGCCAAAAATTTTGGCATCCAAACAAGCCCTGGGTCCTTGGGATGCCCAGCCAAATATAGGGTCTATAGCAGGGGTTCTACTGGAGCGATGTTTTTGACCTAGACACCCATATTTAACTATGGAGTTGTAAATAGAGACTCTACTGGAGTTATTCTGAAAAAACAAAATAAGTAAAAGACGAAAAAATGAAAGAAAAAAAACAAGGTAATATAGATATTTCAGTGTTTTTACCAAAGGTTTTACCAAAAAACAACGACTCTATTTCTGAAGCTACTTCTTTAGATGAGCCAGAGTCAAAACTGTTTTGGCAGAGCCGGAGCCCTGCTAAATAGGCCCGAAGAAACAACAGTGGGTTGTGTGCCTTAGCTGGAGCATTGAAAAGGTTAGGTGGTGTTTGGATTGTGGAAAAAAGGACAGTGGGAATGAAAAATGAGAGAAGGTGGATATCATAACCCTTGTTTATATATCCAGAATGGGATAAGAACAGTGTATGAGGTAGAGATAAGATGAGCTCATATCCCACCAATCCATACCCAATGGGAGTGGTGGGTTATGGCCGGGAAATAATCGATGGAGAGCCACACCTATGAGCTCTACTAGTGAGGAGAGCTGGTTCTACGATGAGATAGGCCACGCATGCACCATTGCTTGACCATGGGTGCAGAGTTGGTAGTCCACCAGTCCCCACACTGATAGGATCTAAATGGCTAGAGTGGTGAACAGCCTATAAATTTTTTCTTCGAAACTGTAGAGCAATCTTTGTTACTTTCTCCGTTTTAAATTATAAGTTGCTTTTGACTTTTTTGGTTCATCCATTTTACTATGCACATAGACATACTATTTATATAGATACATAGCAAAATGGATGTAAAAAAAAGTCAAAATGACTTATATGGATGGAGGGAGTAGACAATAAGATGGAGGGTTAGCAAATTGCTCTAGCTCTACTTCACCACAAGCAAGCTTTCCTAACCAACACTAGTTGCTATGATCTATAAGGTCAAATTCACTCTAACAAGCAATCTAGCAGCAACTAGTACACTAGAGAGCTAATTACAACTAGTTACAACTAAAAGTTACTCTACTAGCTACTCAAGCAAGCAAGCAAGCACTACACAAGTATACTAGAAAAGTAATGAGCAAGTGAAGGCGTGTTATACCAAATCGGGCAAGTGACAAAAAAGAATACAAGGAGACATCAAGATTTATCCCCGTGGTTTGGTTGCTTACCGACAACATACGTCCACGTTCTGGCGAGTCCAAACTAAGTGTTCCGTGCGCTAATTAGCATCACATGCCAAGTCCACCATACGGGCGCCATAAGAACCACTAGAGAGGCACTACCCAAGCCACGATTTCATTAAAGTTGCCTTTTTGTAATCTCCCGTGGGGAATAGGCATAAGAACCCCTCACAGTCAATCGATCGGAGCCGGAAACCATCACCACCTTTTGTTGCGCTTAGATCATGCGTGCACATGTCTAGTGTCATAGACATGTTACTAATAATTTTTTGGATTAAATTGGTACGGATTTTACTAATTTTCTAATAGTACGAAACTCCATGGTGACATCTATGTATATATACGGCATTTGGGTATGTTCCGCTCCATGTTTTTCAGCCAAAAACAAAAACAAGTAGAATTCATTTTGCTAATCTTTTAATTTCATACAAGTTTATCATAAGCATTTATCTGTAGCATTTTGTAACGTTCAATCGTTTTTCTTGTGATGTTGGACTAAATTTTCTTGTTACGTCAGAATAAATTTCTACTAAATATAGAACATTTTTTTAGTTATGCTGGCAAATTTTCTTGTGAAGCTAGAAAATTTCGACGGCCGAGGTCCAGTCTGAAGTGTTCAACCAAGCGAACAAAATCGGGCGAACATAGTCGCAAAAAAAAAGGCGAACCAGCCCATCCTCTGCCCAATGGCCATCTAGCTCTTGATCTCTCAGCGCCAGGCCCAGGCCGTACGAAGAGCAATTACTGTACTAGTGGTGGTAATGGGCTTTGAACTTTGATGCAGCGGCGCGGGTCGGTGATGGTGCGGTTCCAGTGGCCGTCTGGCGCTTTGACCATCGCCGCCTCCCTCCTGTGCTGCTCCAGCACCTCCATGTGGCTCGCCGGCAGCGCGCAAAACCTTTCCCTCAGTTCCGCGGGCTCTATCCGGTCGTGCATTGCCCACCACCGCGCGTGCGCCTCGTCGCTCGCGAACCGCCGGAGCGCCGCCACGTTCCAGTTGCAGTCGTAGTCACGATAGCACAGCCACGGCTTCATGCCCAGGTAGTGCACGGCGTGCACCTCCGCAGGCTCCGCGGTAAGCATCCGCGCCTGTGCCGCCCGGTCCCCTTCGGCCCAGACGTACTTGAGGAAGTTGACGTGGCGCGGCAGGCGGTGCCACCACGTGAAAACCTCGTTCAGGTACCCCTGGTCGCCGCCGTTGTAGGATTCGATGTCGTGGATGCCCGACATGAGCAGGTCGAAGGTGCAGTTGCACGGCTCCAGCACCATCACCCCCGAGTTGAAGCGCGCGCCGCTGTTGACCGTCGCGCTCAGCTCGGGCGCCTCCTCGAACAGAAAGTCCATGTTGCGCAGCACCAGCAGGTCGGAGTCCAGGAACACCACCTTCTCGTAGTCCGTCAGCTGCCACAGCCGGAACTTGCTATAGTTCCACTCGTTGTAGGCGTGGACCTCCGCGTGCGGGTTGCGGATGCGCGGCGCCAGGCGGACGTGCCAGCCTGCCGCGGCGAGGGCGGCGCGGTGCTTGGCGCCCACATTGTGCGCGTCCACCAGGGCCACCAGGTCGCGCGTGGACCCTGACCGCCGGATGCTCTGCGCCAGCGCGATGGCGCCGCAGACGTAGGCGTCGGCGGAGTGCAGCACGGTGGCGTAGGCCTGCCTGCTGATCCTGCTTGTACCTGGTCCTGGCGTTGCACTTGGTGGTGTAGGTGAAGGCCGAAGAAAAGGAACGGCGAGCTGGCAGGACCCGACGGGCAGGTTGAGGCGGTGGCGGAGGTAGGTGGCCTCGGGGTGGTAGAGAAAGGAGTGGCCGCGGCGCGCGAGGAGGTGCTTGCAGGGGAAGAGGTTGGGCAGGGGGAGACACCCCGACTCGCTCAGGATCAACACCTTGCCAGCCTTACTGCTGCTGCCATGGAGGGTGAGCTTGGCGGCGGAGAGCTGGAGGTGGAGCCTGCGCACGTCCCTGGACCAACCTTGTCCGCGGCAGGGAAGCTTGACGGCGACGAGGTCATAATTGTGATGATGAGGGGCGGCATCCGGGTCGGGGAGGGAGGGGCAGCTGCTTCTGTTGCTCTCCTCGTCGATCCAGTTCGGGTACAGGGCTTCCCAGGTGACAGCATCCGCGGCGGGCGCCAGGCGCACCGCCCGAACGTCGGCGGCAGGCAACGTGCTCTTCCAGCGAACAACCTCCGACGAGTTGAAGTTGAGCAGGCCCACCCTGGCGATGCCGCGCCCAGTGCCATTACTGCTGAATGGTGAAAGGATACTGGCGACGCTCTCCCACTGGATGTTCCACCTGCTGTCTGCCGCGTACGGGGCAGCTGCAGGGGGCTCCTCTTCCTCCGAGGCTGGTACAGTCTCTGAGTCCTCCTGAAGATCACGAGCTGGTGATGATGCTCCTCTCGTAGACGTTGTAGGGATGATGATTTTGCCACTTGGAGTTGTAGCAGCAGTAGGAGAGGCATCCCAAGAGGATCCAACTGGAATTATCCGTGGCAGTACTGCCACTTGGACGACGACGCAGCAGTTGCCGCGGACAAGCAGCGCCACGATGATGATGGCGCACACAAAGAACAGCATGACCACCACTAGCTTATTGAATCCCCTCTTCTTCCGTACGCCGCCGATCATGTCTCTGCGGAGTCTCAGTCTCAGGTTCCCAAGCACTGAATTGACAGAAGCAGGATGATCATCAGATGCAATGTGGTGTGGCAACAGAACAACCGAGACGGAGAGAATGGTTGAAGGTAGCTACTTACAGATCGATTTCTGATCGGAGCTTATAGCTGCATGCGCTCCAGCAGCAGCGAGCACCGTCCCCGGCCCAGGCTAGATATATCAGGCCAGTTTTCCTTTCTAAAGTTGGAGTAACTCTTCTTCTTTTTTTGTTCTTAGAAAGAGTAGTAGTTCTTTGTATAGTGCATTCGTATGCTTTTGCTTTGACATACATATATACATGCATGTAGTCCAAATGGACAATACATAGGGAGAGTATCAAAGAGCCAGCAGAGACAAAAAACTGAAATTAATCGCGTTTGGCTAGGTCAGATGGTTCGCAGCTTGCTTTGTGGGGAACGCCATCTGGAGGATTCTGATAGATAGAGTGATGGATGGGCACCTCACAGTCAGGTGCCATTTGGAAATTAATCGTCTGCCATTAACTAAACAGAACTAGCAAGCTCGTTTTTAGATAATTCTTCGTATACTCGACGTCTACGGGAGTTCGTCGATCGTTCATATATCGGACCGCCACAAAATTTAATGGCGAATGGTTCCATCGATTGTTCCGTCACATTGTCCGATCAAGTGATGCTATCTGTTTGGTTGCAAATGGCAACTTATTTCTGCTGCCCATAGTTTTAGGATAAAATTAAGTTCAGGTCAGTCTCGTTCCAACAGTGTTTCACAACTATTCTTCTTTTATTATTATAGATATACTCCTAGATTGTATAGAAGGAAAAAAAAAGAAACGTTTGTTTAACTCTTCCTACCTGCCTTATGCATGGAAGTCATCAAAGACTTTTCCCTGTGTGCCATTATAAAAGATCGTAATCTCCTGTGTGCCTCTAAAAAAATTCAGCGGTATTCAGCGCCACTACTCCAACTTTTTCGTGTCATCCATGCCACTTCCGTCAGTTTGGGCTCTAACGCCGTTAAACTGCAGGTGTGAAAAGACAAAAATGCCCTTAAGTTCAAATATGTTATTAATTTTTTTTAGCATCTTAACGACTTCAAATGAAAAAACTCAAAACTAGAAAGTTGTAGATCTCGTCGAGATCTATAATTTTCATATAAATTTTTTTTTCATTTAATTTCGCAAAAAAAATAATATGATTTTTCTAAGATATATTAATCATATC
Organism: Miscanthus floridulus; assembly: GCF_019320115.1. NCBI lineage: Eukaryota > Viridiplantae > Streptophyta > Magnoliopsida > Poales > Poaceae > Miscanthus > Miscanthus floridulus. The sequence goes on from NC_089584.1 coordinate 129,218,264, forward strand.
AAATCATATTTTTTTTGCGAAATTAAATGAAAAAAAAATTATATGAAAATTATAGATCTCGACGAGATCTACAACTTTCTAGTTTTGAGTTTTTTCATTTGAAGTCGTTAAGATGCTCAAAAAAAATTAATAACATATTTGAACTTAAGGGCATTTTCGTCTTTTCACACCTGCAGTTTAACGGCGTTAGAGCCCAAACTGACGGAAGTGGCATGGATGACACGAAAAAGTTGGAGTAGTGGCGCTGAAGACCGCTGAATTTTTTCAGGGGCACACAGAGGATTACGATCTTTTATAATGGCACACAGGGAAAAATATCAAGTCATTATTGGTGCGACCTCTGTTCCACGATAAATGTGTTTAAATCAAATATTTTAACTTTACATCCAGTATAAAATGATTTCGTAGTGTGTTTACTCAGCTTCGTTAGACCTGTTCAAACTTAGATGAGTTTGAGGACAAAACAAGGCGCTTCCGCTTTTGATTTTTGTACCTTAAATTGACCCAAGATGAAACAAACAAAAGCCTACACGTCTTAGAACATAAGTGTCGGGTACCTTAGAACGGGGTACCCCGAGCGGACATCAAAGGGGTCGCTAAAAGTTCCATAAAAACAAAGCTAGAAGGTAAGCCGTAGACCCCTCATCCGCCACGTCCGAGCCCACCAGGCCCTCCGCATCGCCTCGAGCCTCACGCAGGAGGTCTCGGCGTCCTGACGCAATCTCCGCCTCGCGCGAGGCTCCCCACGAGAGGCCTCAGCGGGGAACACGATCTCCGCCTCGCGCGAAGCTCTCCACGAAAGGCCTCGGTAGGGGGTGCATTCTCCGTATCGCGCGAGGCCTCTCGCAGAAGGCCTCGGCAAGGAGTCCGATCTCCGTCTCGCGCGAGGCCTCATTCTCCGTGTCGCTCGAGGCCGGTTCGTCCGCAGCCTGTCGCCCCCGCCTCGACTGACCCTCCCGACAGCGCGTTATGTCTCATTAATACTTCAACCACTCCCGCAATCTCAGCCGGACGATGGCTCGACGCCACAGAATGGCCAACGGGGCCCGAGGTCGCATCAGCGCCATACCGGCTGGGACAGGGCACGGCGGGGATTACCGGCCACTGTGTTCCGACGCTGTGCCCACGATCAGCGCCCACACTGCACTGTGTCCCGCGATCCCCGCCTCGAAAACAACATCGCACGGACAACTTGGCCCGGGTCATCACCGCCTCCAAGCCGGCGCATCAGATCAGCCGCCCACTCGGGGCCTCGGCACTGTGCACCAAGGTCTCGGCTATCTCGGGGTTTGTGCCCACTGAGACCCCCCACTGTGGTGCAACCTCGGCACCGACAAAGCCTCGGCCTCGCGCATAGTTCGTCCACAGCGGCTTGCACGTTCACCGCCGCACCCACTCCGAGGTAGCCCAGGGGCTCCCATGACGCACAGGGTCGGACGTGACCAGCACGTCGCCCCAGTGCTCCAAGGACGGACCACTCCGACGACCACGCCGCCACAGGAACAGGCCACAGGGCTTAGACACACCGCCCCTGTTGGCACGACGCCGTATAGTTAACACATGTACTGTCCTTGTCCTCCCTTCAACTATAAAAGGAGGGGACTTGGGCCACTTTGAGAGGGACGGGAAGAGAAGAACACCCTGTAACACACACACACACGCACACATCCCAGCCGCCTGAGAGCAACGTCTCAAGCAGCCCACACGACACCTTGCCGAGACTTGGGACTAGCTCCTTCTCTCCCCTAGCTTGTAACCCCATACTACAAGCACTTCGGTGCAAGGAATACAAGATTGATCTCTCAGACTGGACGTAGGGCATCGATTGCCTGAACCAGTATAAACCTTGTGTCTCTTTGCATCACCATCCGGGATTAGGGGCACGCAGTTCAAATTCACTGGTTGGTTGAGGACCCCCCGGTCCGAAACACCAACAGTTGGCGCGCCAGGTAGGGGCCTCTGCGTGTCAGTTTTGTCATCCCAGCAGGTTCCGGATGGCAGACCCCGTACGACCATTACGTCTCGGCACGGTGGTTTGGTTTGGGAGCCTAGAGTTCATGTCTCTAGGGCATGAGTACGATATAAAACTCCTCACTCCTCGAGCCCCACCAACCGACGATAAAGTCACGCACCGACAGCCCAGGCGCAGGCGGCGCCCGGGCAGCCACTCTCGCCGCGCTCGCCAGGCACAACACGAGCAGGACCACCCCGACGCTATGCGAATCCAGGGCGGCACGCCGCTCCCCGCCGATATCCTACGACCAACTGTTGGCACAGGGTCCCTGGCTCAGGACCTGTCTAGCCTGAGCTTGGACAAAGGAAAATCGCCGGTGGCACACGGTGATGCCCAGTCATCAAGCTCCGCTCCACCACTCTCTGAGGAGCCGATCTCGGCGGAGCAGAGTCTGGCGACGGCACCATCCCCATACCCCTTTGGGTTGAGAAATGCCGCCGCCTCTTACGCCTACGCTTACACTGCCGCTCATGAGGATCCCTCAGAACGCCGCCAGCGCTTCGCTCTCGACCTGAGCACCCACGCCGACTCCTCGGAGGAGGACGAGGCATGGCCCGGAGTGGATTTCTCCGGACTCCACGACCTTGGGGCTATGCGCCAGTTCTTAGCCGCAAGCGACTACTGCTTCGGCTACTCCGACTCCGACGATGGGGGTACCTACGACCCCACTCGTGAGTGTTTTCACGTCGGGCTCGGGATGCCAAGGGTGGGCGAAGAGGACGAGGGGGCAGGTAGCCATTCCCCGCTTCGCCCAGGTACAGGCACCGCCACACCTCCGCGCATTGTCCTGCCGGCAGCACAGAACGAGAACCTCGTTCCTGCGCGACCTCAACGCCCGGACCTAGAACAACTCCGTGAGCTCCAAGCCAAGGTCGAATAGGACCGACTTCTTCTACAGCAGCTTCGAGACTCTCTCGAACAGGAACAGTGAGGTCACGACGAAGGCAGAGGAGCCCGTCGAAGGGCCCACGATGTACATCACCGCATCCACAACGACAAAGGGAGCGAGCAACCCCCAGTCTTCAATCGCGCTAGCCAGAACGTCGCGGCTGTGGCAATGCTAGTACGCGCAATGCCCGAGCCTTCTACCACGGAGGGGTGGCGGGTCCGCGGCGAGCTCCGGGATCTCCTAGAGACCGCTGCGGTACGGTAGGCTGAAAGTTTCACCTCCCGACGGCATGGGGGCGCCTCGAACTTGCCTATAGCCCTGCCTCGGCAAGATAGGGAAGCCTCGGTTCATCCCGAACCCGCTCGAGCACCAATAGCCCACAGGGCCCCCATGCTTCTGGACCGCCTCGACCATCGACACGAGGCGCAGGGAGACCATGAGGTGGTCAGCAGGCGACGACGCCACGACAACAAAGGGCCTGCTCGGGGTTACCACCCGCACCGAGGCGGCCGCTATGACAGCGAGGAGGACCGCAGTCCTTCTCCTGAACCGCCAGGCCCTTGGGTCTTTAGTAGGGCCATCCGCGCTGCTCTTTTCCCCGCCCAGTTTCGGCAACCAGCCAATCTCGTGAAGTACAGCGGTGAGACCAACCCTGAACTCTGGCTTGCCGATTACCGCCTAGCCTGCCAGCTAGGTGGCATGGATGATGACCTGCTCATCATTCGCAACCTCCCCTTGCTCTTGTTAGACTCGGCGCGAGCCTGGCTCGGGCACCTTCCTTCCTCGCAAATCCACGACTGGCGCGACTTGGTTAGGATCTTCGTCAGGAACTTCCAGGGCACATACGTGCGCCCTGGGAACTCCTAGGATCTTAAGAGCTGCCGCCAGAAGCCAGACGAGTCTCTCTGAGACTTCATCCGGTGCTTCTCCAAACAGTGCACCGAGTTGTCCAGCGTCGGCGACTCGGAGATCGTCCAGGCTTTCCTCTCTGGCACCACCTGCCGAGACCTGGTTCGAGAGTTAGGTCGGAACGTACCACGCTCCGCTGCTGCGCTCCTCGACATCACCACCAACTTCGCCTCGGGCGAGGAGGCTGTCGGAGCCATCTTCCCCGACAGCGACACCAAGGGAAAGTGGAGGGACGAGGCCCCCGAGGCCTCGGCCTCCCACCTCCCCAAGAGAAAGAAAAAGGGGTGCCTAGGGAAGCAGGAGGTCCTGGAGGCCGATCTGGTCGGGGCCGCAGAACGTAAGAATCCCCAAGGCCCCAGAGGCCCTAGGCCTTTCGACGACATGCTCAAGAAAACCTGCCCTTACCACCAAGGCCCGATCAAGCACGCCCTCGAGGATTGCTCCATGCTGCGACGTTACTACACTAGGCTTGGGCTCCCCGATGACGACGCCAAGTAGAAGGGCGCCGGCGACCGGGATGAGGATAAGGACGACAGGTTCCCCGAGGTACGCAATGCCTTCATGATCTTCAGTGGACCCTCGGCGTGCCTTACGACGCGGCAGCGCAAGAGGGAACGCCGAAAAGTCTTCTCGATCAAGGTAGCCACCCCTAGTACCTCGACTGGTCTCGAGAGGCGATCACCTTCGATCGAGATGACCACCCTGACCATGTTCCGAATCCCGAGCAGTACCCACTGGTTGTTGACCTGATCATCGGCAACACCCGACTCTCCATGGTGTTGATGGACGGAGGCAGCGGCCTCAACATCCTCTACGTCAATACCCTAGAGCTCTTGGAGATCGACCGGTTGAGGCTCCAAGGTGACGTCGCCCCCTTCCACGGCATCGTGCCAGGGAAGCACACACGTCCCATCGGGCGCATCGACCTTCCCGTCTGCTTCGGCACCCCCTCCAACTACCGCAAGGAAGTCCTTACCTTCGAGGTAGTCGGGTTCGAGGGAGCCTACCACGCCATCCTAGGGCGGCCGTGCTATGCCAAGTTCATGGCAGTCCCCAACTATACCTACCTCAAGCTCAAGATGCCAGGCCCCAGCGGTATCATCACGATTGAGTCCACGTACGAACATGCATACGACTGCGACGTTGAGTGCATCAAGTACGCCGAGGCTCTTACGGAGGCCGAGACCCTCATCGCCCACCTCGACCAACTCAGTGGTGAGGCGCCTGACTCCAAGTGTCGCGCAGGGGCGTTTGAGCCCACGGAAGCCATCAAACTTGTCCCGGTCAACCCCGCCTGCCCCGACGACCGAGCGTTGAGGATCAGCGCCACCCTCGACATCAAATAGGAAGCCGTGCTCGTCGACTTTCTCCGTGCAAACGCCAACATATTCGCATGGAGTCCCTCGAACATGCCGGGCATACCGAGGGAGGTCGCCGAGCACGCCCTAGACATCCGGGCTAGATCTAGACCGGCGAGGCAATGCCTGCGCCGCTTCGACGAGGAAAAGCATAGGGCCATCGGTGAGGAGATACAGAAACTCTTGACGGCCGGATTCATCAAAGAAGTGTCCCACCCAGAGTGGTTGGCTAACCCCGTATTAGTCAAGAAGAAAAATGGGAAATGGAGAATGGTGCGAGACCTTGTCTTTTCTTGATGCGTATTCTGGTTACCATCAAATCAAGCTAAAAGAGTCAGACCAGCTCGCGACTTCTTTCATCACACCATTCGGCATGTACTGCTACGTGACTATGCCTTTCAGCCTCAGAAACGTAGGTGCCACGTACCAGCGGTGCATGACCCAGGTCTTTGGCGACAACATTGGGCGGACCATCGAGGCCTACGTAGACGACATCGTGGTCAAGACCAGAAAAGCCAAAGATCTCGTCGATGACTTGAGGATAACCTTCAAATGCCTTAGAGAGAAGGGCATCAAGCTCAATCCCGAGAAGTGTGTGTTCGGGGTCCCCCGAGGCATGCTCTTGGGGTTCATAGTCTCGGAACACGGCATCAAAGCCAACCCAGAGAAGGTCTCAGCCATAACCAGCATGGGACCAATCAGAGACCTCAAGGGAGTACAGAGGGTCATGGGACCACTTCATCTCGCGCCTCGGCGAAAAAGGTTTGCCTCTGTACCGACTCTTGAGAAAATCCAAGCATTTTTCTTGGACCCCCGAGGCCGAAGAAGCCCTCGACAGACTCAAGAGGCTGCTCACAAATCCTCCCATCCTGGTACCCCCGACCAGGGATAAGGCCCTCTTACTCTACGTCGCCGCAACGACCCAAGTGGTCAGCGCTGCCGTAGTAGTAGAGAGGTAGGAAGAGGGGCATGCTCTACCCACCCAACGTCCTATTTATTTCATCAGCAAGGTGCTCTCCGAGACCAAAGCACGCTACCCTCACATCCAGAAGCTGGTCTACGCCGTGGTCCTGGCCTGGCACAAATTGCGTCACTACTTCGAGTTGCACCCAGTGACTGTGGTGTCATCTTTCCCCCTGGGCGAGATAGTTCATAACCGGGAGGCCTCGGGCAGAATAGCCAAGTGGGCCATCAAGCTTATGGGGGAAACCTTGACTTTTGCGCCTCGAAAAATGATCAAGTCTCAGGTCTTGGCTGATTTCATGGCTGAGTGGATAGACACCCAACTGCCACCTGCTCAAATTCAGACGGAGTGCCGGACCCTGTACTTCGATGGATCCCTGATGAAGACCGGGGCAGGCGCGGGTCTGCTCTTCATTTCACCCCTCGGAGTACACATGCGCTACATGGTGCGGCTCCACTTCGCCGCCTCCAACAACGTGGCCGAGTACGAGGCCCTCATCAACGGCTTGCAAGTTGCCATCGAACTTGGGGCACGGTGCCTCGACGTCCGAGGCGACTCGAGGCTCGTCATAGATCAAGTGATGAAGGAGTCAAATTGCCTCGACCCCAAAATGGAGGCTTACTGCAAGTTGGTACGACGCCTGGAAGACAAGTTCAACGGTCTCGAGCTAAATCACGTCGCATGGAAGTACAACGAGGCCGCCGATGAGCTGGCAAAAATGGCCTCGGCACGGGCACCGGTCCCCCCGAACGTCTTTGCCAGAGACCTCCACAGGCCTTCCATTAACTACACCTTGGTAACAGAGGAGGGCCCACCGGTGGAAACCACGGCGAAACTCGACGCCCCCTCCACTGTCGAGACCCCCTCAACTGAGCCCGAGGTCATGGAAGTCAACTCCAAGCCTCCGCAAACTGATCAGAATGTGGATTGGCGAATCCCGTTCCTCGATTGGCTTGATAGGGGGGAGCTTCCTGGCGACAGAATCGAAGCACGATGGCTTGCGTGCCGAGCCAAGACCTACGCCCTCTACAATGACAAATTGTACAGGCGAAGTCCCTCAGGTGTCCTCCAACGATGCATCACTACCGAGGTGGGCCGAGCCCTGCTTTGGGACTTGCACGCAGGCGCCTGCGGGCACCATGCGGCGCCTCGGACGCTCGTGGGGAACGCTTTCCACCAAGGGTTCTACTGGCCGACAGTGGTCGCCGACGCTACCAAGCTAGTACGCTCCTACGAAGGATGCCAGTACTATGCTCGGCAGACACATCTCCCGGCCCTGGCCCTGCAAACCATCCCCATCACATGGCCGTTCGCCGTATGGGGGCTCGACATGGTCAGGCCTCTGCAAAAGGCCCCCGGGGGCTACACCCATCTACTGGTATCAATCGACAAGTTCTCCAAATGGATCGAGGCTCGTCCGATCAATCGAATCAAATCCAAGCAGGCGGTGCTGTTCTTCACTAACATTGTCCACAGATTTGGGGTCCCTAACACCATCATCACCGACAATGGGACACAGTTCACCGGCAAAAAGTTCCTGACGTTTTGCGACGACCACCACATTCGTGTGGCCTGGTCGGCCGTAGGACACCCAAGGACCAACGGCCAAGTAGAGCGTGCCAACGGCATGATCCTACATGGCCTCAAGCCAAGGATTCACAACCGGTTGAAAAAGTTTGGCAAGAAATGGCTCGCCGAACTCCCGTCGGTCATCTAGAGCCTAAGGAACACTCCAAGCCGAGCCACGGGGTTCACGCCTTTCTTCCTGGTCTATGGGGCCGAGGCCATCCTCCCCACTGACTTGGAATATGGTTCCCTGAGGCTACAAGCCTATAACGAACAAAGTAACCGCACCACCCGAGAGGACGCCCTTGATCAACTGGAGGAAGCCCGAGACGTCACGCTACTACACTCGGCCAAATACCAGCAGAGCCTATGGTGCTATCAGGCCCGACGTGTTTGAGGCCGAGACTTGAAGGTAGGCGACCTGGTGTTGAGGCTAGCACAGAGCAATAAGGGCCACCACAAGCTGACCCCGCCATGGGAAGGACCGTACATCATCGCCCAAGTACTGAAGCCCGGGACCTACAAGCTGGCCAACGAGAAGGGCGAAGTCTTCACCAACGCTTGGAACATAGAACAGCTACGTCGCTTTTATCCCTAAATTTCCAAGCATTGTATATGTCGTTTCACGAAATACAATTAAAAAGCGTTCTTTAGTTGGTCTAATTTTTTGAGAAACCCCCCGAGCCCATCGTAGGGCTCGGCAATACAGTAACACGACAAGGGAGACTCGGCCCTGCCTCGGCAGGACCAAGCCTCCCTCGGGGGCTAGATGGGGGACTCCCCCTAGGTCCCATGCACCATTCTTTAGTTGTTTTTCGCAAAAAATTCCTACGCCAAGACTCTAGCAGGCTATGATGAATCAGTTGTAAAAACCCCTTGGACCAAGGTCTGTTTCCTAAGCAAGAGGCTGGTAGAGTCGCGAGACGGCCTACGCCCTTGGGCTACGGCACTCCCTCACTACCTCTTGCCCAAGGGACGGCTTAGGCCCCAAGGAGGTGTTTTGCAAACGAAATCTGATCTGGAGCAACAGAGGGCAGAGGCTCGGAAACATAAGAAAAACAACTAAGAAACACAAATACTTCAGAAATAAAAGCCTCGACGGCCACAAGCGTTATGATACAAAAATAACTCCTACTCTATTTTTACATAGCCCCCGGGGCCCAGATCAAGGCTCAGGGCCTTCTACACCGGCGGATGGTAGGGGAGGAACCACCTCCTCTTCGAAGAGCGTCGCCAGCGCCGTGCCAGGGCCTTCCGCCGCCTCCATCAGCTTCGTGACTGTCGCATCAGCCTCCTCGTCATCATCAGGCAGGACATACCCATCACTGATGGCCGGGAGGTTGACACCGACGTAGTGAGAAGAGATGACGGCCAGTGCGCGCTTGACACCCATGTGCAGCGCTCCTTGGAGCCGCTCGCGCATCTGGTTGCTCAGCGCGATCAAACGGCTCCCTAGGGAGCTGCCTGACTGAACCCCTTCAACCTCCAGGGCCTCACAGGCGGAAAGGGCAGCACGCTTCAGCGCCTCGTGCTCCCTGATCTCAGTCTCGAGCACCGTCTGCACTGCACTGGAAGCCTCGGCGGCCCGAGTAACCTCTGCCTCTGACTCTGCACCGTGGAAAATGGAATGAGGTCGAGCGAGGGAAAAACAACCTAAGTTAGGGGTGGAAGCCCACGGAACTCACCCTTGGCCTTCTACTCCCAGCGTCGGGTCTCGACCTGACAGGCCTCGGCTTTCTCCTTCCAACGCAGGGCCTCAGCCCGAGAAGCCTCGAACTCCTCCTTCAAGCACTGGGCCTCGACCTGAGAAGCCTCGGCCGCCCTGGAAGCTTCACTCCCTAGCTCTGCATCACACAAGGGAGTTAGGGAGCGAACATAAGGAAAAGAAAACAAAATGAGGGGACTAAAACTCACCCTCAACCGTCCCCTCCAAACCATAGCCTCGGTTCACGAGGCCTCAGCTGCAGCAAGGGCCTCATCCAAGGCACCTTTTGTCAGCTGGTGCGACCCCTGTTCCACCCCCAGCTGCCCCGCGAGAGCCGCGGCAGAGGCCGTAGCTTCAACGGCTCGGCCCCTAAAGGCATCCCGATCGCTGACTGCGCGGGTGAGCTCCTCCTCCAACTCCTTTACCTATGCCACCAGAGGGGCAAGCTGTGTCTGGGCCATGGCCGCCTCGAAGGCGGAGGTCCTCTACCTCTGCGCTCCGTGCCGACAGCAGCTCGTTGGCGCCGGCAAGAAGGCCCTTCTGCCACTGAAGCTGGTCCCAGATGCCCCTCTCCCACCGGAGAAAGACCGACTTCCCAAGGGACCGGGTCTTGAGCTCTTGGGGAAGCAGAACATGGGTCATTGATTGCAACAAAACCAGAAAAGGACAACGTCGCGCGAGAGAGGAAAACGCGAACCTGGGTGACTCTGGGCAGTTCGTCGGCCACCACGGACAGGGCCGTCCATAGCGACCGCTCCGCCAGCTAGCGATATTGCTCGAAGGTGCCCCAGCGCCCGCCCTCGGCTGCGTCCTCAAGGGCGAACAGAGGCTCCCCCTCAGGGTCGTCCCGGCTTCACCACAGTACTCGCGGGTGATCCCACCCGCGAGGCTCGGGTCGCGCCCGCACGAGGGCCAAGCTTCCCTCGTCCAAGACCAGCGCCGGCTATTCCACGGCACCGGCATCCTCGGCGTCGACCACCTCCCGCGCCCGGGAAGTATCGTCGGAGGAGATCAGATAGACCTCCGCCTCCTGGGCGCTCTCTCACAACAGCGGTGACCCCTGAACCAAGGGCGCCACCGAGGCCTCCGCCGCCTTCATCTTCGCCTCCTGGAGAGACGGCCTCGCCGCCATTACGACGGCCTTGGTGGCCTCGGGGGCTCCAGCCTCCGCCATCGTGGCCTCGGAGGACGCAGAAACACCGACCGTGGCCACTGCGGTCTCGACGGTCTTAAGCGCCCTGTCCTCCGTCGCCTCAGCCTCGGAGACCCCAGGGGCCTCGGCAACCAAGGGCACGCCGGCCCCATCCGACTCGTGAGCCTCGCCCCCACGGGGCGGAAGCGCTCCCTCCCTCGTCTGTGTAGGGGTGGCCTCGGCAGCCCCTCCTTGGGTGGCCGGCTCCCTCGGGTCAACCCTCGCCGACACCGCGCCGCGTTAGATAGCGGCTTGTGCCTCCGCCACCCAGTGGGCGGAGAAGCCGGGGCTCGCCTTGAGCGCCTTAAGGGGCGCCAAGGGGAGCTCATCCGCAGGCCGCTTCCGACTAAGGAAAAATAACCTACAGGGTCAGCGCGAGACCAAAAAAGCGAACGGAAGGCACTATGACCCTGCCAAAAATACACTTACCTTGAACGGGGTGGCAACCGCTTTGCCATGGCAAACCTCGTCCGCAACGGCGGAGGCGGTGGCAGAGGCGTCGCCTCCGTATCCATCGGCGCCGGTCGGTCCTCGATGGACCCCGGCGCCCCTTCGGTCCTCTGCAGGGGCGGTGGCGTCGCCTCCACCGTCGCTTGTTCCACCACGGCCGTCGAGCCCACCGGGCTGATGGCACGTTTGCCCAACACCCATGCCTCGGGCGTGTCGGCCTCGGCCTCGGAGCAGGCAACCGCCGACCCCGGGTCCGCTTCTCCTCCTTCTCTCGGGAGTGCCGGGCTGCTTGCCAATGCCCCGGGCACCACCTCCACTACTTCAGGAAGGTAGTCCAGGGGACCTCGCCCCATCTCACCCCCGTCATCCCCGTCTGAGTCCTCCATCGACAGCGATGTCGACGGGGATTCCTCCAGCGGGAGACCATCCTTCCTTTGTTGACGGCGGCGCTTATCCAGCTCCTCACGCGTGAGGATTTGCTTCGTGCGCTTCGCCGCCTTGGCGTCTTTCCGCTTTTTCTACGTGTCGGCGTGCGCGCGGTTGATCGCCGCCGCCTCGCGTCCTTGAGAACGGGCGGCAGAGAGGAGCGCACGTCCCTCATCCCCTACAGGAATGACGGACGCGCATAAGGAAACAAGGGGTAAGGGGAGATTGAGGAGGCTCGGAGGCTACAGCGGCACATGACTTACCAGCGAGAGGAACCCTCGCGACGGCCGCATCGCGATAGGGGTCAAGTTGCCGCCCCTCAGCTGCACCTCTACCGTCTCCCCCACCCGATGAAGAATTTCCTCGTCAGAAAGGGTGGAGGAGGACATCCGGGTGCCCTCAATGGGCTCACCCGGCTTCATCTCAAACAGCCGTCGCCACCGAGCCATCAGCGGCAGCACCCTCCGGTGGTGGAAGGCGGCCACGACCACAGCCACGGTGAGACCGTGGCCCCGCAGCCTCGCCAGCCCCTCCAGAAGCGGCTACAGCTTGGGCTGGTCGTCCTTCGGGATGCCATACTTCCATCTCTCCGGGCAACTCCCCACAATCCGCCCAGTGTAGGGGGGAAGTCCTCCGTCGTCATTGCGAAGGTAGAACCAACTCGTGTACCACCGGCGATTGGAGGACGCGAGTTGGGCCAGGATGTAGAGGTGCAGGCGGTCCTGGCGCACCTGGAGAGTGCAGCCACCGGCCCTCGTCGCCTTCCTCTTACTCGACGTGCCCGTTGGCTTGGTAGTGTGCCCCGCCCGGAATAGGTGGAGCCACAACTCCCAATGAGGAGCAATCCCCAAATACCCCTCGCAGACGGCAACAAAGATAGCCGCCTGAGCGATGGAGTTGGGATTGAAGTTGTGGAGCTCCACGCCGTAGTAGTGCGGGAGCGCCCGCATGAACCGATCCGCCAGGACGCCGAGGCCGCGCTCGTGAAAGGAGACAAAGCTCACGATGTAGCCGTCGTGAGGCCTCGGCTCTGGCTCGCCGTATGGAGCAATCCACTCCGGCCTGGTGGGGTCTGTCACCGGGCAAAGGAGTCCACCATCGACAAGCGACTGAAGCATCTCCTCGGTGACGTCCAACGGATCCCAAGGGTCCGCCTCGACAACGACGATGTCACTGGCCATGGGTGTGACGGAGGAATCGGATGCGGTGGTGAGTTTTTCTCTCTCTCCCATGATCTCGCTTTTTTCTTGCTTTCTCCCTAGGCTCGCTCTTCTCTCCTCTTCTTCCCGGCACCCGCTGCTCTAGCGATGGCTCAACGGAGGCAGTGCAAATGCAGGCAAGGTAAGACGAGGAGGGGCAAGACTCTTTGGGTATTTATGCAGGGAGGGAGGCGAAACGAACGGGCGACGAAATCGGGGAAGTCCCCCCCCCCCCGATCCGGCGTAGTTAACCACAAGCCGATTTCGCCAGCCCACGCGCCCACGTCTCCCTCATTACATGCGGGAGCAGTTACATCCCATCCACCATGTCACGCTCGGCCACTACGGCAGCAGGTGTCATTTCGCCTCTCTAGGAAACCGCCTCAAAAGGCACGCCACCCGTTGCCGAGCCAATAGGGGAGATATTCCCCCCAGCCTATTCCTTTCATATGAAGGAACCAGGCTCTAAAGCCTATTACGGTTCAGGGGTTCGAAGGCTGGACCCCAAAAGGTTTCGACAGCCGCCACAGGATAACAGAGTCAGGGACGACCGCAGGCGAGCCTATACGGGGCCGAGACCCAAGCAAGCGAAACGCTTGGGACGCCCAAAGTCGTGTCCGAGACCGGTAGGAAGGTCTCCGAATGGGATCCCACCGTAGGGAGGCACCGAGCCACCGAGGCCCAGCGAACGGCCTCAGCACCCACTAGAGAAATCCTCTGGTACTCTTGGAGTGTGCCTCTGGACCGCTAGCCGTCCCCTAGCGAACGAGGTTTAGGCCTCCACTCGGACTACCCGATAACAGCTCACCAGAAGTGCCACCGCTCGTGCCCATCGAGGGCAGCGAGGCACATTCCACCCCTCCTTCCGAGCGAAAAGGAAGCGTGAGGGTCGCACAAAAAGTCAGGGGAACCCCCGACGGCCTTCTCGCTCTATGTAGAGGCTAGGGGGCTCTTCCTGCAACCTTGCCGAGACCCAGTGACCCCGGCTCGCACTCGAAGGGGCTCGGCAAAACAAACCCTCCTTCCGAGCGAAAAGGAAGCGTGAGGGTCGTACAAAAAGATAGGGGAGCTCCTGACGGCCCTCTCACCCTGTGCAGAGGCTAGGGGGCTCTTCCTGCAAATATGCCGAGACCCCACGACCTGGGCTCGCGCCCAAAGGGGCCTCGGCAAACAAACCCTCACACACAAGGGGCGTATAAAAAGCCAGGGGAACTCCCGACGGCCCTCTCACGTAGAGGCTAGGGGCTCTTCCTGCAACCTTGCCGAGACCAGAATGGGCTCGGCAAACAAACCCTCCGTCCGAACGAAAAGGATATGTGAGGGTTGGATGAAAAAGCCAAGGGACCCCTGACCGCCCTCCTGCTCCTGGCGGAGGCTCGGGGGCTCCTGCACCCAAGACAAAGACAAACGGTCTAAGTCCACGCTAGAGGTTTCATTACAAACACGATAAAGGGCACCGAGCCCGTTATGGTCCAGGGGTTCGAAGGCTGGGCCTCCAAGAGGTTTCAACAACCGCCCTAGGGCAACAGAGTCAGGGACGACTTCGGGGTGAGCCTACGAATTTCTGAGGCCCGAGCGAACAGTCGCTCGGGGCGTCCTAAGTCGTGTCCAAGACCGGCAGGGAAGTCTCTGAATGGGATCCCACCGTAGGGAGGCACTGAGCCACCGAGGCCCAGCGAACGGCCTCGGCACCCACTAGAGAAACCCTCTGGTACTCTTGGAGTGCGTCTCTAGACCACTAGCCGTCCCCTAGCGAACGGGGTATGGGCCTCCATTCGGACTCACCCGATAACAGCTCACCGGAAGTGTCCACGCTCGTGCCCATCGAGGGTAGCCTGGCACATTCCACCCCTCCTTTCGAGCGAAAAGGAAGCATGAGGGTCGTACCCAAAGTCAGGGGGACCCCTGACGAACCTCTCGCTCCGTGCGGAGGCTAGAGGGCTCTTCCTGCAGCCTCGCCGAGACCCCCGCAACCCGAACTTACGAGTATGGGCTCGACAAATGCGATAAAAACTACTCGCTCAAACGCGAAAATGAAAAAAGCCCTGGAGGAGTAACTCCACTCCTCCAGGGCCTCGAGGGCTACACCCGGCGGGTGCGCTCGCGCGCACCCACCGGAACCTCAAAAAACAAAACCCAATTCCTACGGAGCGGGTATAAACCAAGCCTCAGCAAACCCTTAGGGAGAGTGCACGCACTCCCCCGGAGGCTCGGGGGCTACTATCGGGTACCTTAGAACGAGGTACCCTGAGCGGACATCAAAGGGGTCGCTAAAAGTCCCATCAAAAAACAAAGCTAGAAGGTAAGCCGTGGGCCCCTCACCCACCATGTCCGAGCCCACCAGGCCCTCCGCCTCGCCTCGAGCCTAACGCAGGAGGTCTCGGCGTCCTGACGCAATCTTCGCCTCGCGCGAGGCTCCCCATGGGAGGCCTCGGCGGGGAACACGATCTCCGCCTCGTGCGAGGCTCTCCACGGAAGGCCTCGGCAGGGGGTGCATTCTCCGTATCGCGCGAGGCCTCTCGCAGAAGGCCTCGGCAAGGAGTCCGATCTCTGTCTCGCGCGAGGCCTCATTCTCCGTGTCGCTTGAGGTCGGTTCGTCTGCAGCCCGTCGCCCCCGCCTCGACTAACCCTCCCGACAACGCGTCATGTCTCATTAATACTTCAACCACTCCCGCAATCTCAGCCGGACGATGGCTCGATGCCACAGAATGGCCGACGGGACCCGAGGTCGCATCAGCGCCATACCGGCTAGGATAGGGCACGGTGGGGATTACCGGCCACTGTGTTCTAATGCTGTGCCCACGATTAGCGCCCACACTGCACTGTGTCCCGCGATCCCCACCTCGAAAACAACATCGCATGGACAACTTGGCCCGGGTCATCACCGCCTCCAAGCCGGCGCACCAGATCAGTCGCCCACTCGGGGCCTCGACACTGTGCACCAAGGTCTCGGCTATCTCGGGGTTTGTGCCCACCGAGACCCCCACTGCAGTGCAGCCTCGGCACCGACAAAGCCTCGGCCTCGCGCACAGTCCGTCCATAGCAGCTTGCACGTTCATCGCCGCACCCACTCCGAGGCAGCCTAGGGGCTCCCATGACGCACAGGGTCGGACGTGACCAGCACGTCGCCCCAGTGCTCCAAGGATAGACCACTCCGACAACCACGCCGCCACAGGAACAGGCCACAGGGCTTGGACACACCGCCCCTGTTGGCACGACGCCGTATAGTTAACACATGTACTGTCCTTGTCCTCCCTTCAACTATAAAAGGAGGGGACTTGGGCCACTTAGAGAGGGATGGGAAGAGAAGAACACCCTATAACACACACACACACGCACACATCCCAGCCGCCTGAGAGCAACGTCTCAAGCAGCCCACACGACACCTTGCCGAGACCTGGGACTAGCTCCCTCTCTCCCCTAGCTTGTATCCCCCTACTACAAGCACTTTGGTGCAAGGAATACAAGATCGATCTCTCAGACTGGACGTAGGGCATCGATTGCCTGAACCAGTATAAACCTTGTGTCTCTTTGCATCACCATCCGGGATTAGGGGCACGTAGTTCAAATTCACTGGTTGGTTGAGGACCCCCCGGTCCGAAACACCGACAATAAGATTGTCTCCAACAACCGTGACCCAAAATATAAGACCCATTCGTCCTTTAGGTAGCTCTTACAGGCATATGGTTCAATACCTATTTTTGGTCTTCTCCAACAACAAGACCCAAAAGACAACCCTTTCTGCAAATGTGTCTCCAGAAGAGGGGATACTCAGATTTGAGTTATGTCTCTCTTGGCACCTAAAATGGGCTTTCCATATAGGTACTTTGTTAGAGGCTATATGTACTGTATTGGAGACCCATTTTAAATTTGGGTTTCACAATGGGTCTTCTGTTGGAGACAGCCAGGCTTATACAATACATGGACTACATAGACTCTTATAGAGCAACGGAGAGGGAGAGAGAGAGAAATACTGCATCATTATGCGCTTCTAAAAAAAACTAAACACCATACCATGGAAAATAACCTGTTATTTGTCTATACTTGGTTAGCCTAATTCCTGGCCGTGCTGAGATTTAACCAAGCAATCAAACAAACCGTAATAAGCCCAAACTAAAAACTTGCTCACGCATTGGAACCCCATGGGTAGGCGTTGTCAGTGTGCTATACTGGACCGGCTTTGCATTCTGATGAAAACCTGCCTACTTTTCTAGATAGGCCTTTCCTAACTGAGTTCTGGCATCACGGCCCATGTCATTCTTTAAGGCCTCTGAAGTAGAGTTGTTATATATGTGCTCTAGAAACACTAATGCTAGGAAAATGGGCGTGCAGGCGGTTGGACGCACCGTTGGTGGGTCACGCGACACTAGCTCAAGACCCCCTCCTCCGTTTTTAAATAAAAAAATAGCCCGTCCACGTACTTGTTCCTATTCGCTCGCCTGACAGCACTCAGCCGCTGGCCCAGCCAGGCGCCGCATGTGACCGCCTCCGAGGCGTAGCGCTCGGGTGTCGACTCGGCCAAGCCACCCCGGCTTGTCGCCGCCGCCGCCGCCATCCCCTGCGGCGCTTCCGTCCCCTGCCAAGCCAAGCCTGTCCTCCACCACACCTAGGGTGTGCTGGCCCAAGTCGCTAAGCAGGTGCTCACCTAGGGGTGCTCGCGTGCCTCACGCAGGTGCTCACCTAGGCTGCTGAGTAGGTCCTCGCCTAGAGGCACACCGCTCGAGCTCCATGCGCCGTGGCGGCGTCGAGCTCTATGATTCGTCCAAGCAGCAAGGTGACACTACGCGCTGGAAGCGTATGTTGGAAAAGTATGTTTCAAGTGTTTCAGATGTTTTATCTGGATGTTGCAAAAGTAGATCGAGATGTTGTATATGTTGCAATGGCTGCACACTTATGTTGCAAGCTTTTGTTCCCAAAGTTTTAGTTGTTTTTCCATATGTATGTTGCAAGTATGTTTATTTGAATGTTGCACATGTTTCACACATATCTGGAGGCTGCTCTCGCAGTGACTGGACACAGGCTTGTGAGTCTGGTCAGTAGAGGCCGAGGTAGTGTAACCTAGGGTATTGCACTGGATGCTGTGAAGGGTCTGGTCAGAATGCATCGGACGCATCCAGTCATGATTTGGCCGCTCTGGAGCCTCTCTGGAAGTGACCAGACTCCAGACATAGATGCGTCCAATCATCTCAGAGAATGTCCAGTCATGGCGTAGCAGTGGCGCGTGCATGGCTGACTTGGCACCGGCGTGTTCGGTCGTTCTTTAACACGCGCAAGGAAGCGAGTTGACCGTTGAAATCGTATGCGCGAGGTTGAACGCAGGGGACACGCGGACGGTGATCAGTGACTAGACGCTGGGGCTAGTGCGTCCGGTTGATCTGACCGGCGCATCCGATCGCCCCGAGTTAGGGCTACAGTGAGAGCCCAACGACTCTATTTTGAGGGGTCTCTATTTAAGCCCCGTGGCTGGCTCAAGCTCACTCTCTTAGCTATTTGCATTGACATAGCAACCTTGCGACCTTAGCCAAAGCCCTCTCACTCATCTCCATCATAGATTGATCATCTCTGAGAGATAGGGAGTGAATCCAAGTACATTGCTTGAGTGTTTACATCTAGAGGCACTTGGTATTCGTGTTTCGCTGAGGATTTCACTTGTTACTCTTGGTGGTTGCTGCCACCTAGATGGCTTGGTGCAGCGAGGATCGTCGAGCGGAGGAATGTGCTTGTGAAAGGTCCTAATGGCTAGAGGGGGGTGAATAGCCTAATAAAAATTTCTGCAACAACACTTAGCAAACTGGTAAGACAATTATGAGGCGAAGCAAGTGTTGCGCTAGCCTACTAAAAATGCAAGCCACCTACCACAATTCTAGTTGATATAGTTTCTATCCACATAATAGCTATGTCACTACACTAAGTTAATGTGCTCTCAAAGGCTAACTAAAGAGCCACACTAACCAAACTAACAAGCTCTCATAACTAGCTACACTAAATAGCTTGGCAACTAGTTTGCGGTAATATAAAGAGAGTGAGCAAGAAGGTTATACCGCCGTGTCAAGAAAGGAGCCAATCAATCACAAGAATGAATAACAATGAAGACCAATCACCTCGGAATCAATGATAAACACAATGGTTTTTTACCGAGGTTCACTTGCTTGCCGGCAAGCTAGTCCTCGTTGTGGCGATTCACTCACTTGGAGGTTCACGCGCTAATTGGCATCACACACCAAACCCTCGATAGGGTGCCACACAACCAACACAAGATGAGGATCACACAAGCCACGAGCAATCCACTAGAGTACCTTTTGGCTCTCCGCCGAGGAAAGGTCAAGAACACCTCACAATCACCATGATCGGAGCCAAAGACAATCACCACCCTCCGCTCGACGATCCTCGCTACTCCAAGCCATCTAGGTGGCAGCAACCACTAAGAGTAACAAGCGAATCCCGCTGCGAAACACGAACACCAAGTGCCTCTAGATGCAAACACTCAAGCAATGCACTTGGATTCTCTCCCAATCTCACAAAGATGATGAATCAATGATGGAGATGAGTGGGAGGGCTTTGTCTAAGCTCACAAGGTTGCTATGTCAATGCAAATGGCCAAGAGAGTGAGCTTGAGCCGGCTATGGGGCTTAAATAGAAGCCCCCACGAAATAGAGCCGTTATACCCCTTCCCTGGCCATAACTCAGGGTGACCGGACGCTCCGGTCGGATCGACCGGACGCTGGCCCTCAGCATCCGGTCACGTGATACACGCCATGTGTCCCCTCTCTTTGAATACTATTTGCCCAATCTCAATGGTCAACAGTCGACTAGACGCTACGGCATAAGTGACCGGACGCTGAGCCTCCAGCGTCCGGTCGTTTCCAGTAAGGTTCCAGAAACAAATTTCTTCGACCGGACGTGTCTGGTCATGCTCGACCGGACACACCCAGCGTCCGATCACTTGGCGTTTCTCCTATGCAATACCATGTCAGTGTGACTGGATACAGCCAACCAGTGTCCGGTCGACGACCGACGTTGCGCTTCTTTTGCTACTACTGACCAGACACATCGGTCCTTCAGAGACCAGCGTCCGATCACTTATAGTGACCTTTGTCTTTTCTGTCTAGGGTGCCGGTGGCACCATCGGACTGTCTGCACTCTACGGGCGGATACTCCGCCAGTGAAGTTCCTATCCCTTGCTCAAATGTACCAACCACCAAGTGTATCACCTTGTGCACATGTGTTAGCATAATTTCACAAATATTTTCAAGGGTGTTAGCACTCCAATAGATCCTAAATGCATATGCAATGAGTTAGAGCATCTAGTGGCACTTTGATAACCACATTCCGATACGAGTTTCACCCCTCTTAATAGTATGGCTATCGAACCTAAATGTGATCACACTCTCTAAGTGTCTTGATCACCAAAACAAAATAGCTCCTACTATTTATACCTTTGCCTTGAGCCTTTTGTTTTTCTCTTTCTTCTTTTCAAGTCCAAGCACTTGATCATCACCATGGCATGACCATCATCATGTCATGATCTTCATTTGCTTCACCACTTGGAATGTGCTACCTATCTCATGATCACTTGATAAACTAGGTTAGCACTTAGGGGTTCATCAATTCACTAAAACCAAACTAGAGTTTTCAATCTCCCCCTTTTTGGTAATTGATGACAACCCTTTCACAAAGATATGAATTGAATTCAATTGAATCCATGTTGCTTGTCCAAGCATATTTACTATGTGTAAAAGGATATGGACAAGTTTCATGAACCCCATATGGTAGCAATTGCCCCCCTATATATGTGCTAAGAGTTTGGATTATAGCTTGCACATATGCTTAGATAGGAAATATGGGAGACAATGTCTACCAAATGATGCTAAGGTGTAAAAGATGGATCTTTGAAGTGTGATATCAATCGGAGTGCACCATTATACCATCCTTAGCACCATGGTTAGCTTGATACCACTTGGAAATACTTGGAAATGAAATCACTAGATATCCTATGCATGCTAGTTTTTTATTTTATCATTCAAACCTACAACTAGCATACACCACACAAGCATGGATATTGAAATTTAAAACTTGTGCCATGCAAGCAAACATATGAAATGCACATTCAAATGCACCATACGAGTTCATGAGCTTGCTCCCCCTACTTGTGTGCTAAACATTTTAATTGATCCCTTTTTCTTTGTCATATCCCCCCTATGTCAAATTCTCATCCTTTGTTGTCTTTTCACTATCTTAGTACACGAATATCTTTGTTTTTCTCCCCATGTACTAATATCTTTGTTTTTCTCCCCCTTTGTCATCAATGACCACAAAGGTTCAAAATAAAGATAGGTAGAGATTATCAATGTCAATCAATGGGGTGAGGATCATTTTCCCAAATTTGGTCTAATCTAGATCATTTTCCAAAGATATTTAACTCGGTTTGATCCAAGGACAAGCTTCTTCACTCCTCCAAATAAGGGTTATCTTGTACCATGTTGAGTTAAATACTTAGAGCTCATTTTCTAGATTAAACACTAGGTTTACAAGCCCACAATCATGTCATATGCTACCACTAGATCAAAATAAGCATAGAAGCAATAGTGGTACCATATAATCATCAAATTCATTTGATTTTTATGAATGAGCCTATTAAATGTGAAAGATGTCTAGATGCACTAAACCTATCCTTAGTAAGGATGTATGCCATGCCAATCAACTTTTACCTTGGATTGCTCGAAGGAGAGGCATGTCGTATAAGTGGGGGGGTGCATCAACATAAATCCAATATGTTCAACTCATTCCTTAGCTTGCAAAACCTTTTCTCATCCAATGGCTTGGTGAATATATCAGCAAGTTGATCTTCGGTGTCAACACTCTCAATGCAAATGTCCCCTTTTTGTTGGTGATCTCTTATGAAATGGTGGCAGACATCAATGTGCTTTGTTCTTGCATGTTGAACCGGATTGTTGGTCAACTTGATTGCACTCTCATTGTCACATAGCAATGGTACTTTCTTGAACTTGATTCCAAAATCACTCAAAGTGGCCTTCATCCAAGGTAGTTGTGCACAAAAACTACCGGCGGATATGTATTTGGCTTCGGCGGTTGATAATGCAACACTATTTTGCTTCTTTGATGACCATGAAACAAGTGATCTTCCCAACAATTGACATGTGCCTGAGGTGCTCTTCCTTTCAACCTTGCATCCCGCATAATCTGAGTTGGAGTAACCAACTAGCTCAAACTTTGCTCTTTTGGGATACCACAAACCAATATTTTGTGTATGCTTCAAGTACCTCAATATTCTCTTAGTAGCCTTCAAATGACTTTCTCTTGGCGAGGCTTGAAATCTTGCACACATGCATACACTAAACATGACATCCGGTCTTGATGCGGTCACATAGAGTAGGCTTCCAATCATAGACCGATATAATTTTTGATCCACCATATTTCCACTTGCATCACTATCCAAGTTGCTATTTGTGCCCATTGGTGTACTAATGACTTTACTATCACTCATGTCAAACTTCTTGATCATGTCCTTGATATACTTGGCTTGACTCACAAATGTACTATTTTTCAATTGCTAGATTTGAAGACCAAGAAAGTAACTCAACTCTCCAATCATGGACATCTAAAACTCATTAGCCATCATCTTTCCAAACTCATCACAAAAATCTTGATTGGTTGATCCAAATATGATGTCATCAACATAGATTTGCAACACAAACAAATCTTTTCCAATCTTCTTGATAAAAAGAGTGGTGTTAACCTTGCCCATCATGAACCCTTTAGAGAGTAGAAAGTCCCTCAATCTCTCATACCATCTCTAGGTGCTTGCTTCAAGCCATACAATGCCTTCTTCAACTTGTACACATGGTCGAGCTTCTTTTCATCTTCAAAACTAGGAGGTTGCTCAACATATACTTCTTCATAGATGTAACCATTGAGAAATGCACTCTTAACATCCATTTGATAGAGCTTGATGTTGTGGACACAAGCATAGGCTAGCAAGATTCTAATTACTTCCAATCTAGCAACCGGGACATATGTTTCTCCAAAGTCAAGACCTTCAACTTGTGTATAGCCTTGTGCTACCAATCTTGCTTTGTTCCTTACCACTATCCCATCTTGATCTTGCTTGTTTCTAAAGACCCATTTGGTTCCAATCACATTATGTCCATTTGGTCTCTCTACTAATTTCCATACTTAATTTCTTGTGAAGTTATTCAATTCTTCATGCATAGCATTCACCCAATCAACATCCTTCAATGCTTCATCTATCTTCTTTGGTTCAATGGATGACACAAATGAGAAATGCTCACAAAATGAAACCAATCTTGATCTAGTTTGCACACCTCTTGAAATATCACCAATAATAGTATCTAATGGATGATCCCTTATTGGTTGGTTGGAGGATTGGAACTTGATTGCTTACACTTGCTTGATCATTGGGTTGAGATGATGTACTAGCCATTTGATCTTGTTCATTATCATGAGAACCACTTGTACTAGCTTGAGTTGTATCATCTTGTACATTTGAGTTAGAGAGCACTTGCACTTGATCATATTCATCATCATTCACTTGCCTAGGCCTCAATTCACCAACATCCATGTTCTTCATGGCATTTGAAAGTTGAATGCCTCTAACATCTTCGAAGTTCTCATTCTCTACTTGTGAACCCTTAGTTTCATCAAATTCAACATCATGAACTTCCTCAAGAGTACCACTATCTAAATTCCAAACTCTATATGCTTTGCTTGTAGTGGAATAACTAAGTAGGAATCATTCATCACATTTCTTATCAAACTTGCCCAATCTAGTGTCTTTCTTCAAGATATAGCATTTGCAACCAAAGACCCGAAAATATGCAATGTTAGGCTTTCTACCATTTAAGAGCTCATATGCTGTCTTCTCTTTCAATGGGTGAAAATAGAGGTGGTTGCTACAATAACAAGCCGTGTTGATAGCTTCGGCTCAAAAAGATTGACTCACATTGTACTCACTAAGCATAGACCTTGCCATATCAATGAGTGTTCTATTCTTTCTCTCAACAAGGCCATTTGATTGTGGAATGTACTTGGCCGAGAATTATTGTCTAATTCCAAATTCATCACACAACTTATCAATTCTAGTGTTCTTGAACTCACTACTATTGTCACTTCTAACTCTCTTGATGGTTTTCTCAAACTCATTGTGAATACCCTTGACAAACAATTTGAATGTTGCAAACACATCACTTTTATCCACTAGAAAGAATACCCATGTGTATCTAGTGTAATCATCCACTATCACAAAGTCATATTTGTTACCACCGATGCTAGTGTATTGTGTTGGCCCAAACAAATCTATGTGCAATAACTCAAATTCTTTACTAGTGCTCATCATGCTTTTCTTGGGATAGGTGTTTCCAACTTGTTTTCTAGCTTGACAAGAGCTATAAAGCTTATCTTTTTCAAACACAACATCTTTCAAGCCTCTAACCAAGTCATGCTTAACCAATCTATTCAATTGTTTCATTCCAACATGACCAAGCCTTCTATGCCATAACCAACCCATGCTAGACTTAGTGAACAAGCATGTAGATAATCTAGCTTCACTAGCATTGAAATCAACCAATTATAGATTCTCATATCTAAAGCCTTTGAAGATCAAGTTAGAGCCATCTACACTTATGATCTCTACATCATCTACCCCAAATATGCATTTGAATCCAAGATCACACAATTGAGCCACGGATAGCAAATTGAAGTTCAAGCTCTCTACTAGCAACACATTGGATATGCTCATGTCATTGGATATTGCAATCTTACCAAGCCCTTTGACCTTGCCTTTGCCATTATCACCAAATGTAATACTATCATAACCATCATTGCCATTGGTGTTGATTGAGTTGAACATTCTTGCATCACCGGTCATGTGTTGAGTGCACCCACTATCAAGAACCCAATGCCTTCTTCCAGCTTTATAATTGACCTACAAAAGAAGATCAATTCTTTTTAGGTACCCAAACTTGCTTGGGTCCTTGAAGGTTAGTTACTAAGCTCTTTGGTACCCAAATGACTTTCTTCTTTGAGCCCATCCATGGTTTACCAATGAACTTAACCTTTACACCATTTGTACCTTTAGTAAGTACATAGAAAGAATTAATTTTAATTGAGGATACATTAGCATTTTTGCTCTTGTTCTTGCACTCATGCTCTTTATGACC
Source organism: Miscanthus floridulus (assembly GCF_019320115.1). NCBI lineage: Eukaryota > Viridiplantae > Streptophyta > Magnoliopsida > Poales > Poaceae > Miscanthus > Miscanthus floridulus. Next base: position 129,243,133 of record NC_089584.1, read on the forward strand.
AAATTGCTTGCAACTAGTGCAAAACCGACCATTGTTCTTCACAAAACTAGTTTTGTGAGGAGCAAAGGCCGCCTTGCCTTTCTTGGGGGTATAGCCCAATCCCTCTTTATAGAGAGAAGCTCTTTGGCTACCCAAGCACATAATCAAGCAGTCCTTACCACCATAGGCTTTAGCTAAGGTGTAAGTGAGCTTATTGACCTCCTTCTTGAGGTTCTCATTCTCAACCATTAGTGAGGCATCACAAGTGAGACCCTCACTACTAGATGAGGTGGAAGTAGAAGTACTACAAGAAGGTTTAGTGGGAGCAACAATGATAGGCATAGATAATGATTCATCAATTATATCACAAGTTAAGCCTACATTGCAAGTTTCAACATGCTTCTTTTTATTTTTCTCATTAAGCAAAGAGGAATGAGCTTTTTTAAGCTTCTTGTGAGCCTTGCCAAGCTTCTCATGGGCTTCCTCTAGCCTCTCATGAGTTGCTTTAAGCTCATTAAGGGCTTGCTTAAGGGCTTTTACCTCCTTATTCAAGCTCTTGCATTCCTTTCTCTTAATATCAAAATGTTCTTTAGCATCTTCTAGCATGTCAAATAATTCATCTTTAGTAGATTCATCATCATCACTATCACTATCATTTTCACTATCATGTTCATTTTCACTTCCATCATCACAAGTTTGTATCTTAGTGGCCTTAGCCATGAAGCATGATGGAGTGTCAAAGAGAGAAGGCTTTTCATTGATTGCAATGCTAGCAAGTGCCTTCTTCTTAGTGGTCTTGTCATCATCACTATCATCATCATCACTTGAGGAAGCATCACTATCGCAAGTGACCACATATGAACCATCCTTCTTCTTCTTGAAGGTCATCTTGTCCTTCTTCTCTTTCTTTTCCTTCTTATCCTTCTTCTTGTTTTTCTTGTTATCATCATCATTGTCGCTATTGTATGGACATTGAGCAACAAGATGATCTTTGCTTCCACACTTGAAGCACCTTCTTGACTCTTCTTTGTTCTTGGATGAAGACTTCTTTCTTCTAGCATGGTAGCCCTTCTTCACCATGAACTTGCCAAATCTCTTGACAAAGAGAGACATCTTCTCATCATCATCGTGATCCCATGAATCATCTTCACTTGTTGCTTCTTGCTAAGCTTTGCCCTTGGATGATGTGGCCTTGAATGCCATGCTCTTCTTCTTGTCATCCCTCTTCTCATCCTTCTTCTCCCTCTTTTCTTCCTTCTCATCATCATCTCTATAAGCATCATCGGTCATAATATCTCCCAAGATTTGGTTTGGTGTCATTGTGTCCAAACCGGTCCTCACTAGCAAGGTGACCAACATTCCAAATCTTGTGGGTAAACATCTCAAGAACTTATTAGAAAAGTCCTTATCCTCTATCTTCTCACAAAGTGCTTTGAGATCATTGACAAGCACTTACATCTGATGGAACATGTCCGGCACACTCTCATCCTCTTTCATCTTGAAGCTTGCAAACTTCTCTTTAAGAATGTATGCCTTTGCACCCTTCACGGCTTGAGTGCCCTCAAATGATTCCTCCAACTTCTTCCATGCCTCATGAGCTCTCTCAATGTTCTTGATTTACTCAAATGTTCTCTCATCCAAAGCATCATGGATAGCACTAAGAGCAATGCCATTATTTTGATGTAGTATTTCTTCGGCGGCGGTGGGAGCCTCTTCATCTTCAATCTCAATCTTTGTCTCTACCACCTTCCAAACCTTCTTATTGATTGACTTGATATAAGTTGTCATCTTAGCTTTCCAATAGAGATAATTTAAGCCATCAAATTGGGGTGGCTTCTTGGTGTTGTTGATTTGAGCCATTTTTACATCGAAGGTTGTTAAGCCTCAAATCACGGTGACCTTGGCTCTGATACCACTTGAAATGTCCTAATGGCTAGAGGGGGGGGGTGAATAGCCTAATAAAAATTTCTACAACAACACTTAGCAAATCAGTTAGACAATTATGAGGTAAAGCAAGTGTTGTGCTAGCCTACTAAAAATGCAAGCCACCTACCACAATTCTAGTTGATATAGTTTCTATCCACACAATAGCTATGTCACTACACTAAGTTAATGTGCTCTCAAAGGCTAACTAAAGAGCCACACTAACCAAACTAACAAGCTCTCACAACTAGCTACACTAAATATCTTGGCAACTAGTTTGCAATAATATAAAGAGAGTGAGCAAGAAGGTTATACCGCCGTGTCGAGAAAGGAGCCAATCAATCACAAGAATGAATAACAATGAAGACCAATCACCTCAGAATCAATGATAAACATAATGATTTTTTATCGAGGTTCACTTGCTTGCCGGCAAGCTAGTCCTCATTGTGGTGATTCACTCACTTGGAGGTTCACGCGCTAATTGGCATCACACGCCAAACCCTCGATAGGGTGCTGCACAACCAACACAAGATGAGGATAACACAAGCCACGAGCAATCCACTAGAGTACCTTTTGGCTCTCCGCCGAGGAAAGGTCAAGAACCCTTCACAATCACCACGATCGGAGCTGGAGACAATCACCACCCTCCGCTCGACGATCCTCGCTGCTCCAAGCCATCTAAGTGATGGCAACCACCAAGAGTAACAAGCGAATCCCGCAGTGAAACACGAACACCAAGTGCCTCTAGATGCAAACACTCAAGCAATGCACTTGGATTCTCTCTCAATCTCACAAAGATGATGAATCAATGATGGAGATGAGTGGGAGGGCTTTGGCTAAGCTCACAAGGTTGCTATGTCAATGCAAATGGCCAAGAGAGTAAGCTTGAGCCGGCTATGGGGCTTAAATAGAAGCCCCCACGAAATAGAGTCGTTATACCCCTTCACTGGGCACAACTCGGGGTGACCAGACGCTGGCCCTCAGCATCCGGTCACATGATACACACCACGTGTCCCCTCTCTTTGAATACTGTTCGCCCGATCTCAACGGTCAACAGTCGACCGAACGCTGCGGCATAAGTGACCAGACGCTTAGCCTCCAGCGTCCGGTCGTTTCCAGTAAGGTTCTAGAAACGAATTTCTTCGACCAGACACGTCCAGTCATGCTCGACTGGACACACCCAGCGTCCGGTCACTTGGCATTTCTCCTATGCAAGACCATGTCAGTGTGACCGGACACAACCAGCCAGCGTCCGGTTGTTTCAGCACCAGCGTCCGGTCGACGACCGACGCTGCGCTTCTTCTGCTACTACTAACCGAACACGTCGGTCCTTCAGAGACCAGCGTCCGCTCACTTACAGTGACCTCTGTCTTTTCTGTCTAGGGTGCCGGTGGCACCGTCGGACTGTCTGCACTCTACGAGTGGACACTCCACTGGTGAAGTTCCTATCCCTTGCTCAAATGTACCAATCACCAAGTGTATCACCTTGTGCACATGTGTTAGCATATTTTCACAAACATTTTCAAGGGTGTTAGCACTCCACTAGATCCTAAATGCATATGCAATGAGTTAGAGCATCTAGTGGCACTTTAACAACCGCATTCTGATACGAGTTTCACCCCTCTTAATAGTACGGCTATCGAACCTAAATGTGATCACACTCTCTAAGTGTCTTGATCACCAAAACAAAATAGCTCCTACTATTTATACCTTTGCCTTAAGCCTTTGTTTTTCTCTTTCTTCTTTTCAAGTCCAAGCACTTGATCATCACCATGGCATGACCATCATCATGTCATGATCTTCATTTGCTTCACCACTTGGAATGTGCTATGTATCTCATGATCACTTGATAAACTTGGTTAGCACTTAGGGTTTCATCAATTCACCAAAACCAAACTAGAGCTTTCAGCTTGTCTTCGGCTCTGATCGTTGTGATTATGAGGGGTTCTTGACCTTTTCCTGGTGGAGAGCCAAAAGGTACTCTGGTGAATTGCTCGTGGCTTGTGTGATCCCCATCTTGTGTTGATTATGCGGCACCATATTGAGGGTTTAGCGTGTGATACCAATTAGCGCATGAACCTCCAAGTGAGTGTATCGCCACAACAGGGAGTAGCTTGTCAGCAAGCAAGTGAACCTTGGTGAAAATCATTGTGTCACCTCTTATCACCGGGACTCTATTGTAATTGATTGGCTTCATCTTATGATTGGCACACCTCTCTACACGGTGGTATAAACATCTCAACCACTTGTGTATTTATATTTATAGTGTAGCTAAGCTCTTTAGTGTAATTAGTTTTGAGAGCTAGCTTGTGTCGTATCTAGTGGTTAGTGAGTCTCTTTAGTTAGTCATTGAGAGCTCACTAACTTAGTGTAGTGAGATAGCCTTTGTGTGCCTAGAGATCATAGAGACTAGAATTGTGGTAGGTGGCTTGCATTTTAGTAGGCTAGCGCAACATTTGCTTCGCCTCATAATTGTCTAACCATTTTGTTTAGAGTTGTTGTAGAATTTTTTTATAGGCTGAAAGCATCTAGGCCCCTAGTTGGGTTTCGGTGATTAATGACAATACATGATTACTATGACTAACGTGTGTTTTGCAGAGTTAATTAAGTTAGATCACGGTAATGGAGATCGATTGGGCTATCATGGTGGTCATGCCCCTACGATGGAAATCGTTTTGGTTTTCAAAGGATGGACGATAATGTTAAGGATGGACTAGTTCTAAGTGTCGTTTGGAGTTGAAGAGACACTTAGAGTAGTTTAGGACTTCGTTTTTCCTTTGGCCGTACTATTAAGGGGGTATGGACGGGTAGCTTGACCTAGGTGAGTCTAGTGGGTTAGGTGTGGTGCACACTTGTCAAATCTAGCACTAGGTAGCTTCTAAATAGCCTTTAGATCAATTGGAGCAAACTTCATTCACGTATGATTGAGAGTTGGAAGTGAATGGAGGGTCAAATACTGACCAGACGCTAGCACAGAGTCCGGTTAGTTCATTTGATCAAGGTGATTTCATCTGGTGCGACCGAACGCTGAGAGGTGAGCGACCGGACGCTGGATACCCACGTTCGGTCGACTCCAGTAAGGTTCCAGAGAGGGAAAATCGTGACCGGATGCGTCCGGTTAGTGCTGATCAGACGCTGTCCAATGTTCGGTCACAACTTAAACACTGGAGTTCGAGGAGAACTGACTGGAGTGTCCGGTCAACATGATCGGAGCGTTCGATCACCCCACAGAGGCACATAATGGTTCGTTTTGAACACGGGTGTATAAATACTTCCTCCATTCATGTGAGGGGGTACTTTTACTCATTCCAACAGCTGAGAAACACCCTTGAGAGTACCAAGAAGAGTAAGGTCCTAGTGAGGTGATTGAGATTTGAGAATCCCAAAGAGAGCCCTCATTAGTGAAAGCAAGAGTAGCAAAGTGTGCATCCACCCTTCTCATTAGGCTTGTCATGGTTAAGTGAGAGTTTGTGCTTGTTACTCTTGGTGATCGCCATCACCTAGACGGCTTGGTGGTGATTGGGAGCTTGTTGATCATCCGGCAGAGCTTGTGGATGACCCAACTCAAGTTATGAGCAGTTGTGGGTGATTCACCACGATGGAATGTCAAAGAATCAACCCGTAGAGAGCACTTGATCCTTGCGTGGATCAAGGGGGAGCTACACCCTTGCGCGGGTGCTCCAACGAGGACTAGTGGGGAGTGTCGACTCTTCGATACCTCAGCAAAACATCGCCGTGTTCCTCCTTCTCTCTTTACTTTGAGAATTTACTTTGAGCAATTCAATTTTTGTCATTTACATTCATAGAATTGCCATGCTAGAGTAGGATTGGAACATAGGTTGCTAAACTTTTGTGCGGTAGATCAATAGAAACACTTTCTAGGCATAAGGGGTTAATTGGGCTAATCGTAGGACTTAATTATTGCAAAGAAATTTAGAATTAGCCTAATTCACCCCCTCTTGGGCATCTTGATCCTTTCATAGGCTATTCACCCCCTCTAGCCATTAGGACCTTACAAGTGGTATCGGAGCCATGGTCACCGTGATTTGAGGCTTAACAACCTTCGGTGTCAAAATGGCTCAAATCAACAACACCAAGAAGCCACCCTAATTTGATGGCTCCAACTATCCTTATTGGAAGGCTAAGATGACAACATATATCAAGTCAATCAATAGAAAGGTGTGGAGGGTGGTGGAGACCTAGATTGAGATTGCTGATGAAGAGGCTCACATCACCGCCGAAGAGATGCTACTCCAAAACAATGGCATTGCTCTTAGTGCCATTCATGATGCTTTAGATGAGAGAACATTTGAGCAAATCAAGAACATTAAGATGGCTCATGAGACATGGAAGAAGTTGGAGGGATCATTTGAGGGCACTCAAGCCATGAAGGGTGCCAAGGCATACATCCTCAAGGAGAAGTTTGCTAGTTTCAAGATGAAGGATGATGAGAGTGTGCTGGAGATATTCCATAGGCTTCAAGTGCTTGTCAATGATCTCAAATCACTTGGAAAAGAAGTGAAGGATAAGGACTTCTCCCACAAGTTCTTGAGATGCTTACCTTCAAGATTTGGCACATTGGTCACTATTCTAGTGAGAAGTGGTTTGGACACCATGACACCAAACCAAGTGTTAGAGATGTGATGTCCGATGACACGTATAGAGATGATGATGAGAAGGAAGAAAAGAAGGAGAAGAAAGATGAGAAGAAGGATGACAAGAAGAAGAGTGTGGCATTCAAAGCCACATCATCTAAGGGGGAGGCCAAGGAAGATACATCAAGTGAAAATGATGGCTCATGGGATGATGATGATGATGATGATGAGAAGATGGCTCTCTTTGTCAAGAGATTTGGCAAGTTCATGGTGAAGAAAGGCTACCATGCTAAAAGAAAGAAGTCTTCATCCAAGAATAAAGAAGAGTCAAGGAGGTGCTTCAAGTGTGGAAGCAAGGATCATCTTATTGCTCAATGCCCATACAATAGCGACAATGATGATGAGGACAAAAATAAAGAGAAGAAGGACAAGATGACCTTCAAGAAGAAGAAGAAGGGTGGTTCATATGTGGTCACTTGGGATAGTGATGCTTCCTCAAGTGATGATGATGATGATAGTGATAATGACAAGACCACCAACAAGAAGGCTCTTGCAAACATTTCTATCAATGAGTTATGTGATAGTTTGGAATTAGACATCAACTCTCGGCCAAGTACACTCCACAATCAAATGACCTTGTTGAGAGGAAGAATAGAACACTTATTGATATGGCAAGGTCTATGCTTAGTGAGTACAATGCGAGTCAATCCTTTTGGGCCGAAGCTATCAACACGGCTTGCTATTGTAGCAATCGCTTGTATTGTCACCCATTGAAAGAGATGACACCCTATGAGCTCTTGAATGGTAGAAAGCCCAACATTGCATATTTTCGGGTCTTTGGTTGCAAATGCTATATCTTGAAGAAAGGCACTAGATTAGGCAAGTTTGACAAGAAATATGATGAAGGGTTCTTACTTGGATACTCTACTACTAGCAAAGCATATAGAGTTTGGAATTTAGAAAGTGGTACTCTTGAAGAAATGCATGATGTTGAATTCAATGAAATCAAGGGTTCCCAACATGAGAATGAGAACTTGGAAGATGTTAGAGGTATTCAACTTTCAAATGCCATGAAGAACATGGATGTTGGTGAATTAAGGCCTAGACGAGTGAATGATGATGAAGATGATCAAGTGCAAGTGCTCGCTAACTCAAATGTGCAAGTTGATACTAATCAAGCAAGCACAAGTGGCTCTCATGACAATGAATAAGATCAAGTGGCTAATACATCATTTGAACCCAATGATCAAGCAAGTGCAAGAGAATTAGTGGAAAGACCAAAGAATCATAATGTGATTGAAACCAAATGGGTCTATAGAAACAAGCAAGATCAAGATGGGATAGTAGTAAGGAATAAAGCAAGATTGGTAGCACAAGGCTATACACAAGTTGAAGGTCTTGATTTTGGGAAAACATATGCCTTGGTTGCTAGATTGGAAGCAATTGGAATCTTGCTAGCCTATGCTTGCGCCCACAACATCAAGCTCTATCAAATGGATGTCAAGAGTGCATTTCTAAATGGCTACCTAGTTTTGAAGATGACAAGAAACCCAACCATATGTACAAGTTGAAGAATGCATTGTATGGCTTGAAGCAAGCACCTAGAGCATGGTATGAGAGGTTGAGGGATTTCCTACTCTCTAAAGGGTTCATAATGGGCAAGGTTGACATCACTCTTTTCACCAAGAAGATTGGAAAGAACTTGTTTGTGTTGCAAATCTATGTTGATGACATCATATTTGGATCAACCAATCAATACTTTTGTGAAGAGTTTAGAAAAATGATGGCTAATGAGTTTGAGATGTCCATGATTAGAGAGTTGAGTTACTTCCTTGGTCTTCAAATTAAGCAATTGTAGAATGGTATATTTGTGAGTCAAGACAAGTACATAAAAGACATGCTCAAGAAGTTTGGCATGAATGAAGCAAAGGCCATTAGTACACCAATGAGAACAAATGACAATTTGGATAGTAATGCAAGTGGCAACATGGTGGGTCAAAAGTTATATCGGTCTATGATTGGAAGCCTACTCTATGTGATCGCATCAAGGCTGGATGTCATGTTTAGTGTATGCATGTGTGCAAGATTCCAAGCCTCACCAAGAGAAAGCTATTTGAAGGCTACAAAAAGAATATTGAGGTACTTGAAGCATACATAAAATGTTGATTTATGGTATCCCAAAGGAGCAAAATTTGAGCTAGTTGGTTATTCCGACTTGGATTATGTGGGATGCAAAGTTGAAAGGAAGAGCACCTCGGGCACATGTCAATTGTTGGGAAGATCACTTATTATCAACCGCCGAAGCCGAATACATATCCGTCGGTAGTTGTTGTGCACAAATACTTTAGATGAAGGCTACCTTGAATGGCTTTGGAATCAAGTTCAAGAAAATACCATTGCTATGTGACAATGAGAGTGCAATCAAGCTAACCAACAATCCTGTTCAACATGCAAGAACAAAGCACATTGATGTCCACCATCATTTCATAAGAGATCACCGACAAAAAGAGGACATTTGCATTGAGAGTGTGGGCACCCGAAGATCAACTTGCCGATATATTCACCAAGCCATTGGATGAGAAAATGTTTTGCAAACTAAGAAATGAGTTGAACATATTGGATTTTCTCAAATATGTGTTGATGCACCCCCCTACTTATATGACATGCCTCTCCTTCGAGCAATCCAAGGTAAAAGTTGATTGGCATGGCATACATCCTTTGCTAAGGACTTGTTTAGTGCATCTAGTCATTCCTCACATGTTATAGGCTCATTCATGAAAATCAAATGAATTTGATGCATGTATGGTACCACTATTGTTTCTATGCTTGACTTGATCTAGTGGTAACATATGACATGTTTGTGGGCTTGTGAACCTAGTGTTTGATCTAGAAAATGAGCTATAAGTGTTTAACTCAACATGGTACAAGATAACCTTTGAAATAAGGTGTGAAGAAGCTTGTCCTTGGATCAAACTGAGTTAAATATCTTTGACAATTGTTCTAGATTGGACCAAATTTGGCAAAATAATCCTCACCCTATTGATTGACATTGATAATCTTAACCTATGTAAAGTTGTACCTTTGTGGTCATTGATGACAAAGGGGGAAAATTACACAAAGATAGTGAAAAGTTGACAAAGAGGGAGAACTTTGACATAGGGGGAGAAATATGACAAAGTAAGGGGATCAATTAAAATTTTAAGCACACAAGTAGGGGGAGCAAGCTCATAAACTTGATTGTCGTATTTGAGTGTGCATTTCATATGTTTGATTGCATGGCACAAGTTTTAAATTTAAAATTCCATGCTTGTGTGCTGTATGCTAGTTGTAGGTTTGAATGATGAAATGAAAAACTAGCATGCATAGGTTGAGTAACTAGACTTGTGTTTATATTGTAAAAACTAGACCCTTGCTTCTAATGTTGATCTCACAGGGTATTCTAGTTTTTGTGTATGTCTAGTTACTAATGTGCTAAGGATGGTATATTGGTGCACTCCGATTGGTATCACGCTTCAAAGGTCCATCTCTTATACCTTAGCATCATTTGGTAGAAATTGACTGCTACATTTCCTATCTAAGCATATGTGCAAGCTTCAATCCAAACTCTTAGCACATATGTAGGGGGAGCAATTGCTACCAATTAGGGTTCATGAAACTTGTCCATATTCTTATACACATGGTAAATATGCTTGGGCAAGCAACATGGATTCAATTGAAATTCAATTCATATCTTTGTGAAAGGGTTGTCATGAATTACCAAAAAGGGGGAGATTGAAAACTCTAGTTTGATTTTGGTGAATTGATGAAACCCTAAGTGCTAACCTAATTTATCTGAGTGATCATGAGATAGGTAGCACTATTCCAAGTGGCGGAGCAATGATGAAGATCATGATGATGGTGTGACCATGGTGATGATCAAGTTCTTGGACTTGGAAAAGAAGAAAGAGAAAAACAAAAAGCTCAAGGTAAAGGTGAAATTTGATAGGAGCTTTTTGGTTTGGTGTTCAAGACACTTAGTGAGTGTGATCACATTTAAGATCGATAGCCATACTATTAAGAGGGGTGAAACTCGTATCGAAATGCAGTTATCAAAGTGCCACTAGATGTTCTAACTCATTGCATATGCATTTAGATCTAGTGGAGTGCTAACATCCTTGAAAATGTTTGCGAAAATATGATAACACACGTGCACAAGGTGATACACTTGTTGATTAGCACATTTGAGCAAGGGTGGAGAAGTTAGTGAAGTAAAGGAGGTGATTGTCACTGATTTTTAGTGACCGGATGCTGCTCTCGCAGTGATCGGACGTAGGCTTGTGAGTCCAGTCAGTAGAGGCCGAGGTAGTGTAACCTAGAGTATTGCACTGGAAGCTGTGAAGGGTCCAGTCGAGATGCACCGGATGCATCCGGTCATGATTTGACCACTCTAGAACCTCTCTAGAAGTGATCGGACTCCAAGCATAGATGCGTTCGATCTTCTCAGCAGAACGTCCGGTCACGGCGTAGCAGTGGCGAGCGCATGGCTGACTTGGCACCGATGCATTCAGTCTGTGCGACGACGCGTCCGGTCGTTCTTTAACACACACGAGGAAGCGAGTTGACCATTAAAATCGTACGCGCGAGGTTGAACGCAGGGGACACATGGATGACGATCAGTGACCGGACGCTTGTAACACCCTCGATGTTACACCCAAAATCATTTACTGAGACACATCATGAGCATCATGTTTATGTGATAATGCATGTGACAGAGTGCGTAGATCAATTTCTTGTAACCTAAAATGACAAATAAAAATGTTAAATGAAAGTCGATTCAATAGCTCATGTATATCAAGTAGGGTTTAAAACTAATTTTTATTGAACAAAAATACTATAGAACATATGTGTAGCGCTTAAATAAAGTTTGGAATATGAACTTTGTAGATGGCAATGAAATACTTGCTGTTGAAAAATAACATTGCTAGCCAGCATTTCTAATAGCCTAGAAATATAACTTGAAATCAAATTCAGCTCATAGACTTAGAAGAATTTTAAGTGTATAGACAGCTAGACAATACCATATTTAGCAATTTATTTTGCGAAATCGGCTTAAGAAAAGGTGTTATGTTTTAGCTCGGGTTGGTAGCCTCATATGCCATCTTGAGCATGGTTAAGATGGTTTAGGTCTAGAAGTAACCGTTTAGTTGTTATAGGCGCTTTAAATTTCGTGCACAACACGCTCTCGGGCTAGTTCACCAGGTGAGTGTAAGGCTGGACGAAAAACTCGAAGCTCGTTAGCTCGCTCGACTCGTGGCTGGCTCGACTCGGCTCGTTAAGATAAAGAGCCGAGCCGAGCCAAGATTTTAGCTCGTTAGCTATAACGAGCCAACTCGAGCCAGCTCGCGAGCCGCTCGCGAGCTAAACGAGCCAAGCTTCCAGGAAAAAAGTATCATTTAAGGTTGTTAGATGCATGAATACTATAGTATTTTATTATACTTGTATATATATTAGCGCATATTAATTTTTTTATTCGATTTAAGGTTGTTAGATGCATTTCTTTTGTATTATTATTATTCTCAAACTTTAGATAAATGCAAATATTATATTTTGTGTATTTTTTATACCTGGCTCGCGAGCTTAACGAGCCAGCTTGAGCTTTTAACGAGCCGAGCCGAGCTGACTTTCTGGCTCGTTAGGATAACGAGCCGAGCCGAGCTAGCTCGTTATCTTAACGAGCCAGAACGAGCCGAGCCAAAACGAGCCGAGCCAGCTCGTTATCCAGCCTTAGGTGAGCATGGTCACCACGCCTCGGGAGTGTGACATCGCCATGCCTGCTCGCTCTGCGTGCTATCACACGCGTCCAGCTACTCTGACCTCGCTGTGGCCTAGCTGCCACTGGCCTCTGGCGTGTGGAGCCGCCGCCGCTGCTTGTGCAACCAAGCGGTGCTGCCGTCGGCCTCGCCGCGCTGTCGCACTATCGACCTGTCCCACGTCGTGACGTAGCCACTGCCGGTGTCGTCGCATCACCGTCACGTCCGCGCCTATCCTCTGCACCTCTGCGTCACTGCTGGCCTAGTTCGAGGCCACCACTGCCGCACGCACGTGGCCGAGCTCGTCGTCGCCTTATCATTTATGGCTCTACGGCCACGAGGGACATGCCAGTCGGGGACGCACACGCTTGTCCAAAGTGTCTATGCGCATGCCTCCACAATCATGCAGACCATGTCCCACCAAGGCGAGACCGAGATGAGCCCACTTGCCGCCCCGTCTCTCTCTGCCGCCGCCGTCAAGCCGCGCCATCAATTGACCACCGAGTGATCACCTCCATTCAATTCAGCGCATCCACGTCTTCCCCATTAGGCGCTCTCACTGCCCGACCCCACTCAACCATGAAGAAGGCACTGATAAGCTCCAATTTTGGAGTTTCCCCGCCGTCGTGCTGATAAGGCCATGTCCGGTCATGGATGTGGGATGCCCTCCTACCGTCCCTCTCGAGCCAATTCATCTGCACCACTAGCTTCACCTTGCCTCCCTCTCCACCTTGCGCACGCCAGGGAAACCGCTATCGCCTCCCCGTCATCGCTGACGCGACCATGCCACCATGGTGTGCCGCCGCACGGCTCAGCCGCACATGGCCACACCTCCTCTGCCATCCTCCACCCCAACCATCACCTCGGCTAGGTCCACGGTAGTCTACTGATGCTCCCTCGCTAGCCAGTTAGGTTCTTAGGTGCTCTAGATCGCCGAGGCAGCTACGCCACCGCCGCGGACGGCCACGCGTCGCTGCAGCCCGCTCCAGCACGTCCTACCGGCCCGCATTGCTGCTTGGGGTAGGCGGTTGGACCATAGTTGAAGGTCAGCCCGACCGACGGGCCAGCGCAAGCCGCCACTGACTGACTCAGCTGACACCGCGCCTGCCCAAGGCAAGCCCCGGTGCATAACCCCTTATTCCTGATAATCACTATTTATATATGTTATGTGCATTTATGTTACATGAATCTTATGATAAACACCTGCATAGATATAACTATCATATGAGTCCTACTAGTACAGGTTTGAGTAGCTGCTATGTTTGGGCTTTCGGTAGTGTGAGTAACCTGCCGTTACTCACAATAGGTGATTATTATTACTCTCATAATAAAACGATAAAAAATGGAGACTGGACAGGGATATGGTATGGGTTATGGTGGGTGTGATGAGTTGTGTCCTGTGGCCACGGGGCTTAGCTTGGTTACACTATTTTCACTATCTGTGTTGATTGAGGACCGTCCGTTGTTGTGGATAGTAGTAAGGTCACAGACTTATTATCCTGAGCACATACATGCTGATGGGAGCGGGAAGGTTCGTTATGCTCTTGTCGTGGGTTTTGGCTCTTTTTCGGACCGACTGATTGGAGGCGGGGAAAGGTGGAGGTCTAATCACCATATTGAGACCGGGTCTCAAGCGTGGAGGCTTGGAGTCCAAGTTTGGACGGGGACCTAGACCCTGTGATAGGAGTGAAATGGGTTGGTCTTGTTTGTGCCTGGGGTACAAACAACGCGTGTGTTTCAGGGTACCCAGCTAGGATACATTGGTTCGTGAATCGCCGTTTCCATGAGACGGTACGACTTGGCTATGGTCTAGCTCTGTAGTAAGAACTGAAATATAAAATATGGTAAATTGGTTCTGATTGCTCAACCCTTGCTTGAAAGTAGAACAAGTGCTTTATCTAGAATGGTTAGATAATGAAGTAATCATGACTACTAATAAAACTTGACTGTAAGGATGAACTATTAGTAATGTTTTCCGCAAACAAAAAGAAAACAACACCCATATTGCCTATCATATCCTTGAGAGTCGGAAAACTATTTTCACTAGTCGGGTAAGTCTTGCGAGTACATTGCGTACTCATGGTTTATTTACCCCTGTTGTAGGTACAACTTGAGGAGTAGCTCTTGTGTGGAGGATTCTTTTGGTAGGCACAGACGGATCCTTGTATCATTTCCGCTAGATGTTTATTTTCATTCCGTTGTTTAATTATCGCACTCTGAACTCTGGTATTGTAATAAATAATTTCCAAGAACTCTTGTTGTATGAAATGGACTAAGTATTGTAAGCTCGTACTCATTAATGGATTCTGGATGTAAAACGTGGATTGTTTTGAGTTCTTCCTTGGGGTGTGCTCGACGGAACTGTCCAATGTAGCTCACTTTCAAGGTGCTTAGTGTCTAGTGGAAGACGAGCGCCTCCGAAAGCATGTTATTTCGGGCGGTTCTGCCACAAAATGAGAACAGTGGAAGAACCATCATCATTCACATCAAACAAAGCATCATGATTAACACTTGAAGTGAGGCAAGCATCATCAATCACATTCAAAGAGCACAAGCTACAAGGCCTAGAACTTATCTCATCAATTTCAGCCCTAGCATGCTCAAGTTCATCTACACATGTGGTCTGAGTCAATTTTAGTTCATTATGTTCAACAAGCAAAGACTCACAAGAAACACATGGTAAAGAAGCAATTGACTTAAGCAAGGCGATTGCATTTCTAGCACAATCAAGATCCTTGCGCAAGTCAACACAAACAAGACATGGCATAGAAGCATTGGATTTTAACATCTTGTTTTCAAATTTCAAGCATGCAAGAGAAAGACTCAATTCATCGTTCTTTCTAAGCATGTCATCACAAGAAGTGCATGGAATTAAAGCACAAGACTTCCAATGAGCAAGACCACATTTCAACCTAGCAGAAGAGCATTTCAACTTCTCAATCTTTCTACGCAAAGCAACACAAAGCTCATCATTTCTAGCACCTTGCTCAACACATACATCAAATTGGTTGGATAAGCATACAACACTACCGACAAGTGTACCTTTCTTGGCCTTGCCAAGCTTGCGTAGAAGGTCCTCCATCGATAGCTCATCATCATCTAGGAGGTCCAACAAAGCATCCACCTCGCGTTCCTTTTCAAGCATCGCACTCCGCCTTCTGTGCATGAGGTCATCCTCGATTGCAAGTCTATCATTCAAACCTGAGGACAAAAGCACACAAGAAGAAGAGCTTGGTGCCATTTCTCAAAGCACCATTAGTGTTAGCAAAAGAAAGCTCAAAACTCGACAAAGAAAGTCGAAAGCAATTTTGCCCTCAAACAAGTCGCCTTCGTGGATCATGGACCGATTAAGGTGGAATGGTCCTTAACCGGCTCTAATACCAATTGAAGGGCCGAAAACAACGGCTAGAGAGGGGTGAACGGGAGCCGTAAAATTTCTCAAGAAATTTTTGGCTGCTGCCCCAAAATCACCGTCAAACACACAAAGAAACCACCGTGATGTCCACGACCCAAGTGAGTGGGTGGATGTTCCCTAAAAACACAGCGGGATACCACAAAGCAATCCGAGCGAGAGCACACACTGAATCGAGGAACAGAAAATAGGATACCCAACTTCTATTGAAAAGAAGCGGGTTCCCGAATCTAAAATACCCAAGTCAGCTGATTACTAGAATCCCTAGATAAGTTCCTTGGATTGGTGGAAAGCCAACACAAAAGACGAAACATAAATCGGAGCTCAAACGTGCAAATCGAAGACAAACACAGCGAACCCGAGAAATACAGACCAGAAAGTCTTGGGGTTGCACTGGAAATTCTGGCCGTGAGCAATTCAAGCATGAAACAAATCAGCACCCTCTCATACAGGAGTAGTACTCCAACAAGATGAATTAAATTAATACTCTGATGAGAAGACAATGATTACTTAAGTAATTCACGTATTAAAAAACAAAGCTTCCGACCAATCAAATACTAATGGCTTGCCGGCTGCCCACAATCTGCTGGAGCTCATCCAGAAAAACACAGAAGCACTGGGACAGCTGCTGCCTGACGGACCAAGCTGCACAGTAGATTGAGCAGCGCTGGTGTGCTTCGGTGCTTTTTACCCAAGCCGAGAGCTAAGTGCTAGCTCTCTGGAATTCCTAACCGAAGCACAACCTGACGATGCACTGGTTGCTGCAGTTGAACGAAATCACATAAACGCAGAAGCAATTTCACCTGCGGGATCTGGGACTGCACAGACCCACGCGCAGCAAGCATGAACTGGAACAGACACGCACGGAGAAGCACACAGAACCGCGGTCGCCGGTGACCAACTCGACGCACAACCGAAGAACACCGTGGGGGGCTCAGAACCAAACTCGGCTGCAGGAGCTACGACGTGGACTGCCACCGGCCCACCGCCGTGCCTGCCTGCACCAGTGGCCCACCGGTTCTCACACGGACGAGCACCAGGAGACCGACGAAGAACAGAGCGCCAGAGCTCTAGGAATAGAGAGAAGCCGGCCCAAAAATCGAACAAAAATCGATCAAGAACTCCATCATTTGTTCCCAAAATTTGCACACACCAAGGAGTTAGTGAGCTACCCCGAAAGAATCGTCGCCCAATTTCTACCCAATCTCCGGAAAATTTCAGATCGAGCCATGAACATGAAAAAGTCCCCCAAAACAAAAATCATCGATTTCTGCGTGCTCGAGTCAATTCAATTCAGTTAACTCTTAGAGTAGCTTCAACTCATGTCATAGCACGAATCAACACAAAAAGAATGAGTTAATTTGGCCTCAAATCGACGAAACAAAAAATCCCAAAATAACTCCGAAAAGCACAGAAAAAGGAAAAAGTCAGATTTGGAGAGGGAAAAAAAGATGCACGCAAATTATCCTTGTATTAGAGAGGTCAGATTACAGGCCACTCCTAGCCTAATCAAAGCTAAGATGACAAAAAGCTCAAGGAGAAGAGCCATTTCTCTCTCTAACCCTATCCTCCTCTTAACACCGGATGGCTGTCCAATTAGCCCCTTCACATGTATATAGCCTTCCGTCGAAAGACAAAAACGCCCTCACATGAAGTACTCATCCCAAATACCCGCTAGGGGTAAATCCGTCCAAGTTTTTCTTCATCGATCCAACGGATCTGGCACCTTCTCGACATCGCTTTGCCTCAACGCAATCTTCGAGATGCCACCACGTGTTCGCCGATCCACCACTCCCCGATTTTAAGACCCAAACCGGTCAAACCCGCCACCTATAGTTTTGAGACCCAAACCATCAAACCGTCCACAGCTGGTTTTGAGGCCCAAACCAGCAAACCATCCTCTGATGGTTTCGAGGACAAAACCACCAAACCCCTCTGATGGTTTTAAGGACAAAATCACCAAACCCCTCCGATATCGACGCGTGTCCGACCTCCGCCAAGTTTGATGCCCTTCGTCTTCCGTCTTGACTTGACTGACGACATCTACATCTCCCATGTAGATGCGTGTCTGGCCTCCGCCAAGTGCCATGACACCATCGTCCTCCTCCTTGACTTGGTCAACGTTGTCTTCATCACCCATGTACTCTTGCGCTTGTCGATGCTGAAAGGTCCTAATGTCTAGAGGGGGAGGGTGAATAGCCTATTAAAAATTTCTACAACACTTAGCAAACCGGTTAGACAATTATGAGGCGAAGCAAGTGTTGCGCTAGCCTACTAAAAATGCAAGCCACCTACCACAATTCTAGTTTCTAACCACACAATGACTATGCCACTATACTAAGTTAGTGTGCTCTCAAAGGCTAACTAAAGAGCCACACTAACCAAACAAACAAGCTCTCACAACTAGCCACACTAAAGAGCTTGATAACTAGCTTATGGTAATGTAAAGAGGGTGAGCAAGATAGTTATACCGTCGAGTTGAGGAGTGAACCAATCAATCACAAGAATGAATACCAATGAAGACCAATCACCTCGGAATCAAATGATGACACAATAATTTTTACTGAGGTTCACTTGCTTGCCGGCAGGCTAGTCCTCGTTGTGGCGATTCACTCACTTGGAGGTTCACGCGCTAATTGGCATCACACGCCAAACCCTAAATAGGGTGCCGCACAACCAACACAAGATGAGGATCACACAAGCCATGAGCAATTCACTAGAGTACCTTTTGGCTCTCTGCCGGGGAAAGGTCAAGAACCCCTCACAATCACTACGATCGGAGCTGGAGACAATCACCAACCTCCGCTCGATGATCCTCGCTGCTCCAAGCCGTCTAGTTGGCAGCAACCACCAAGAGTAACAAGCGAATCCCGCAGCAAAACACGAACACCAAGTGCCTCTAGATGCAAACACTCAAGCAATGCACTTGGATCCACTGTCAATCTCACAAAGATGTTGAATCTATGATGGAGATGAGTGAGAGAGCTTTGGCTAAGCTTACAAGGTTGCTATATTAATGCAAATGGCCAAGAGAGTGAGCTTGAGCCGGCCATGGGGCTTAAATAGAAGCCCCCACGAAATAGAGCCGTTGTACCCCTTCACTGGGCATAGCTCGGGGTGACCGGATGCTCCGTTCATATCGACCGGACGTAGGACCCCAGCGTCCGGTCGCCCAATGCTTGCCACTTGTCATCTGCTTCAAACGCTGATCGCTCGATCTCAACGATCATCGGTACATTTAAGTGGTGACCGGACGCGCTGCTCAAAGTGATCGAACACAGGACCCCAGCGTCTGGTCGTTTCTAGTAAGGTTCCATTCGTGAAAATTCACGACCGGACGCGTCCGGTCATGCCCGACCAGACTCACCTAGGGTCCGATCACTCAACGTCTCCTCTGTGCGCTGCCACGTCAGCGGGACCGGACGCACCCTGCCAGTGTCCGGTTGAAGACCGACGCCAGCATCTTCACTGCTTCCACTAACCAGATGCGCCGGTCCAGTTGAGACCAGCGTCCAGTCCACTCTGTGAAACCTTGTCTTTTCTGTACAGGGCGCCGGTGGCACCGTCGGACTGTCTGCGCGGACACTCCACCGGAGAAGTTTCTAACCCTTGCTCAAATGTGCCAACCACCAAGTGTATCACCTTGTGGACATGTGTTAGCATATTTTCACAAATGTTTTCAAGGGTGTTAGCCCTCCACTAGATCCTAAATGCACATGCAATGAGTTAGAGCATCTAGTGGCACTTTGATAACCGCATTTCGATACGAGTTTCATCCCTCTTAATAGTATGGCTATTGATCCTAAATGTGATCACACTCACTAAGTGTCTCGATCACCAAAAACAAATTGGCTCCTACCACTTATACCTTTGCCTTGAGCCTTTTGTTTTTCTCTTTCTTCTTTTCAAGTCCAAGCACTTGATCATCACCATGGCATCGCCATCATCATGTCATGATATTCATTTGGTTCACCACTTAGAATGTGCTACCTATCTCATGATTACTTGATAAACTAGGTTAGCACTTAGGGTTTCATCAATTCACCAAAACCAAACTAGAGCTTTCAGATGCCCCCAAGTGTCAGCCACTACGGCTGGTCACCTGGCCTCCTGGTCCCTCAGTCCAAGCCTCATGTCCATCCTTCACTGCTCCCAGTGCATCGGCACAGCACGTCTCTACTTGACCTGCACCTCGCCGTCGACCACCGCCTCCGAGCTCCACACCTACGCACCACAAGCCAAGAGACATGTCGCACAACCTAACTCACGCCATGATTAGTTCACAAACTCAACCCAAGACACAAGTCATGTTGACAATCACTCATCACAATCAAACCATAAGGGCACATATCAACCTTGTGTTCGCACAAGTGCTTTGGGACCTAGTGTTAGTGGCTCAGAGAAACAACAGTCAACAAACAATCCATCACCCCACCTGATGATCCAGTGATGGGTTTTATGGCCACCAGATCACCAAGTGATGCCTGCAAATGCATATTGTGCCGAATGGCTAGGGCTTACTTAGGGGCTATAAATATGCCATTGGCTGGTTGTTTTGAGTCGGTTGGAAACCAAAGAAGCTAGAGGGCATTGATACACATACTTGAAGATAAACTCCAATTGCATGAGTTTTATGATCATATCTGAGGCTAGAATTGTGCTTAGTGTCATCTTTAGCAAGTCATTAGGTTTTAGCTTGAGAGCTAGAGTGAGCTAGACTTTGTGCTCTTGTAATCTTGGTAGGCTAATACACTTGGAGTCTCAGTGAATCTCCAGCGCCATCTACCCTCCAAGCTTGGTATGGATCAACGTGACTTGGGGTATGAGCAATAAAGATATCGCTTTCTTGGTTGAGAAACTCCTTAGTGGGAGAGTCTAGTGGCGGTGGTGAGCCTTAGTGGGTTACGACATTTGCCTTGGTTGATAGGAGCCTATATGGTGAGCCCAACACCGTGATCAACAAGTCGATGAACCGTAGAGTGTACCTCAGTGGAACTCGAACATGGACTATGGGTTGTATTTTGGTAATTGATATCATGAGATACATCACCTCATTTCATGACTTTGCACCTCCTAACATGAACTCTTTATTTAATGCACTTACATTTTCACAGTTGATTTATGTGACTTTACTTTTCTTGTGGGTTACATTTTCTTGTGGATTTTGGTAAATAGAGGACATTAGATAAACTTAAGTTCACATCATCCTAGTTAGTTGTTTTGGGATTATCTAGTGTGAATAGAAGTAAAGTCCTAGGACAAGCCGCTTCGGCCAGCCATTAACATTCCCTTCACTAGTAAACCTTTATTCATACTTTGCAGAGATCTCCACTCAGATAACCTACAAAGATTGGCATGCACATGCTCACAATCGTCCTTTTTTGAGATTTACATAGTTTTTAGGGTGTGTTCTTGGTTTTTTCACTATTAACTGAATTTATACATATCAAATATTTATTTATCTTATGTGTTTTCGAACACTTCATATTTCTCAATTCCTTTCTTTTTTGCCTTGGTAATTTCAAGTGCTAAAATTTCAACTCAACTTTTCCGTACTTGACTGGATTATGTTTTTTTTTGCTCTAGCGCCAAAAATTAAATAGGAGTCCCTGTTTAGGGTCCCTGTTCTAGATGATCTAGTTGAACATAGCTTTAGCACTAGAATCTACATATTGTGTGTTTGCTTACAGAGCAAAACGAGATGGAATCAGTCATCCCCAGATAGCTGTTTAGAGCATGTGTAGAATACAAATAATGGTCTAACTATATGCATTTAACTCAAAATAATAACTAAATTGCTGTATTGAATGGCTTATTGTGTCACACCTCTACTTTAATGATTTCTGGAGCAAGAGACAACCAACTTAAAAAATTGTAGACGTCACTAGTAGAGAACAGATCTTTGATCCTCGGCCAAAATGGGCTCTAGTCCTGGTATTTTTTGCGCCCGGGACTAGAGATACCTTTAGTCTCGGTTGGTGGCTCCAACCGGGACTAAAGGTCCCTCCCAACGGCTACTGCGCCAGACAGAGGTGGCAGGGACCTTTAGTCTCGGTTGGAGCCACCAACCGGGACTAAAGGTAGACTTTTACTCCCGGTTGGTGGCTCCAACCGGGACTAAAGGTCCCTGCCACCTCTGTCTGGCGCAGTAGCCGTTGGGAGGGACCTTTAGTCCCGGTTGGATCCACCAACCGGGACTAAAGCTCCCCCCTTTATATCCCAGCCGTCTCCTTCTTCCTCCCCGAGCCCGAGCTCAGCACATTTTGAAGCTCACTGCACTAGTGTTCTTGCTTCCTCCCTCCATTGTTTATCCATCCATTCTTCGATTCCTTCGTCGATTTCTTTGATTCCTCCGTCGATTCTTCAGTTGTAAAGGTTACCAATCTCATACTCACATTTTTCACCATTGTCTTATCTCATTTTGTTCACTATATATATATGGTTCTTTATTGTGGTTTTTTTCATTTGTAAGCAATTTGAGCTCAAAATCACTTCAAGCTTGCATATTTACATGAACGAAGGTTAAAGTAGCTAGTTGAACTTGCGGACCGTGTTCATCTCGGCAAGCATGTTCTCTGCCGAGCGGTAACGGACGTCAAGGAGGAGCCTTGATTCTACGAGGGAGAGCGGCAATGGTCGTGGAAGACCGTGTTCCCTTCCTCGTAGAATCGGAGCTCTTCCGTGGCCAAGTACGGTGCCATCCGGTGGAGAAATGCTCGCCGAGATGATCACGTAAGCAAGGTCAACTAGTACGGATGGTTATTTATTCACATGTCCCGATATCGTCGCAGTAGTCTATCAATCACCGTACCCAAATGTAGTATATATATAAATATAAACGATAATCGATTGTTATGTGTGTACACTCCCATTCTTCTGTTAATTTGCGGAAATATCATGTAAATTACTTACCTGCCGCAGTAAAAGACGAGAACACAATGACCATGGCCACGGCAAGCAGAGTAGTGTTAAACGCTCTGGAAACCTTTAAACTTCAAGCTTGCATATTTACATGAAGGAAGGTTAAAGTAGCTATTAAAAACTAGTATTCACCGTTCATTTGTAGCATGCATAGCACACTTCATTGTTTAGAGATATAGAGAATTTTAGAGTTTTTTTAATTTTATTTGTTTATAAAATAAGAAATTTATAGTGTATTAAAAATGAGTATAGAGAGTAGATGGCAACTGCTTCCGGGTCCTCGGCCTCTCATGGGTTTCCAAAGCGACTTAGGCCAGGCCTCCCACTCATTGCATGCGACAAGTGTTGTGATGAGACGAAGATTGTGATGGAGTACCGTGAAGAAGGAGGGTCCCAACAAGGGTCGCATTTTCTATAAGTGTCAGGATCGCAATGTGAGTTATCTTATCGTATATAATGACTATGGTTAGTTTATACCTATTTTCATGATGGTTGTGATTAAAGTTCTAATTTTCTGTTTTAATTTTAGTGGAATGACACTGGATGTTCAGGCTTCTACTGGGAGAAAGAGTATGTTGAACTTGTGCAAAAATATCTTGCACAATAGGCAGATATGGTGGCTAATGAGGCAGTGATCTAGCCGAAGAAGCCTAAAGATGTTGAACAAATGGGGGATCTGTCTGTTTTAGTTGGGATTGGTTGCGAAATCCTTGTGCTGCTGAAGTGCATTTTAGCTTTAGTGTTTTTAGTGGTAGTTGGGATTGTCTACATTGTAGCGATGATTTCTTAAATTTATAACTTTTGTGGTGGTATGCATGTTGTATAATTAACTAATTATGTTCTAGGTTTTAATACGGTATTTATGTCATGTAATACAGATGAGTCGGCATTGGATGTACAATGCTGATCGTCGCTCCCAAGAGTTCATGGACGGCGTGCATTCTTTGTTACGTGCGGCCGAGGCAAACAAACGCGATGGTTTCATATGCTGCCCATGTGCTATATGTAAGAATACAGTGGAATATCCTTGCTCAAGGACTCTTCATTTACACTTGTTCAAGTCGGGTTTCATGCCAAACTATATTTGTTGGACGAAGCACGGAGAAACCGATGTTGTAATGGAAGAATGTGAAGAAGAACAATGGGACGACAATGATATTATTCCCGATGGTGCATGCTTCAATGATACTGCAATGGGAGAAGCTGAAGAAGAGGTAGCCGCAGAAGATGAGTCTGCTGATGATCTTTGTCAGGTCATTCGTGACGCACAAAGAGAATGTGAAAGTGAAAAAGAGAAGATCAAGTTCGAGCGGATGCTAGAAGATCACAAGAAATTGTTGTACCCAACTTGTGATGCAGGGCAGAAAAAGTTGGGAACCACACTAGAATTGCTGCAATGGAAGGCAAAAAATGGTGTATCTGACAAGGGATTTGGAGAGTTACTAAAAATCCAAAAGAAGATGCTTCCGAAGGACAATGAATTGCCTGCCACTACCTACAAAGCAAAACAAGTTGTCTGTCCTATGGGGCTAGAAATCGAGAAGATACATGCATGTCCTAATGACTGCATCCTCTACCGTGGCAAAGAGTACGAGAAATTGGATGCATGCCCTGTATGCCATGCATCGCGGTATAAGATCAGGCGAGATGACCCTGGTGATGTTGAGGGCGAACGTCCGTGGAAGAAAATCCCTGCCAAGGTTATGTGGTATGCTCCTATAATACCACGCTTGAAACGTCTGTTCAGAAACAAAGAACATGCAAAATTGTTGTGATGGCACAAAGAAGATCGTAAGGTAGACAATATGTTGAGACACCCTGCTGATGGGTCCCAGTGGAGAGCAATCGACAGAGAATTCCCAGAGTTTGCAAATGACGCAAGAAACTTAAGGTTTGCTTTAAGTACAGATGGTATCAATCCTTTTGGAGAGTAGAACAGTAGTCATAGCACTTGGCCTGTTACTCTAAGTATCTACAACCTTCCTCCTTGGTTATGCATGAAGCGGAAGTTCATTATGATGCATGTGCTCATCCAAGGCCCGAAGCAACTTGGCAATGACATCGATGTGTACCTGAGACCACTTATTGATGAACTTCTCATTTTGTGGAATAAAGAAGGTGTACGTGTGTGGGATGAGTACAAACAGGAACACTTTGATCTGTGAGGGGCAAGATTTAATAATGCATATTGTTCGTAGATTTTACGCATGTAAGCAAAGATTTGACGTACTATATATTGGTTTTGTTTTTTGAAGCTAGATGGCCGACCCGAGAAACATGGATGAGGAGGAGTTGATGATGAATTTGATCAACACTGGCACTCAAGTTGCCGGCGATGATGGTGCTAAAAATAACGTGCAAGAGGATGCAGATGACGGGAGTTAGTACTTAGCTCTTGAACAAAATGAGCAACAACATATTGGCCAAGTATATATTTTTTATTATTAGCTATATATATTATCATATGTCTGATGTGTGCTCATGACATTAAAAATAATGTTTATGTTTTGTAGCCCTCTGGATCGACATCAACAACTACAACGAAGAGTAAAAATGTTCGAGGTCCCAAAAAGCCATTGGAGGGCCGCTTCATCATCTCAGAGTTTAATGTGGATACAGGTGAACCGGGGGGCCAAATAAAATGAAATTCGTGCACCACTGTGGTTACCTTGTACGGGACCGGCTCCCGATCAGTACCCGCGAATGGAAGAAGAAGACCAATGCTCCTCATATCAGTTTTGTCTCCGATTGTGACAAGACGTTAATTTGGAATGATGTCTTGGAACATTTCACGCTCCAAATAGATGGTTATGATGATATAATAGATGGTGATGAATTGAAGGAGCGAGTTAGGGATTGGGCAATGAAGAAGATGGCCACCCAGTTTCAGACTTGGAAGAAACACCTATACATGACGTATGTCAAGAAGAACATAGCACCAGATTTCACTGTCCTAGGCCCGATCTCAAAGTAGAGGCCCTATTGGGATGAGTTTGTACAGTACAAGACGTCGGAAGAGGGTGTGAGTCGGGTGATAAAGAATCAACGTAATGCCCAACAGAAGACATACCACCATAACTTGGGATCAGGTGGCTACCTGACTGCCATTAAGAAGTGGAACAAAATGGAAGCAGACCTTCTTGCCAAGGGTATCACACCAGAATCACTCGAGTGGGGAGAGCGTGTAAAGAATTGGTTTTTTGCTCATGGGAGAACACTGGACCAGGAGACAGGGGAGTGCGTTATGGCGCAAGACTGCAAGAAGCAGCAGAAAGATTGTTTTATGCTCAGAGAGCTACTGCTAGTGGTGCGTTCAGGCCCAACAGAGAGAAGGATGAACTGACATACTCCATCGGGACTATTGAACACAGTGGCCGAACTAGAGGCAAAGGAAGTGTCTCGTGGGAGCATGGATTCCCTTAGGACAGACCTTCCTACAGAAGCCGCCAGAGAAAGAAGGAAGAAGAGGCACAACGGCTCTAGAGGTTGGAGGAAGCGGTGCGTGAAGCACAGGAGCGGGAAAAAAACCTTGAAGCGAGAATGCAGGAGAAAATCAGAAGGCAAGTGCAAATAGCAGTGAGTGCAAGCAAGCAGGCATCAGAGCCAGGAATAAACATTAGCCAATCTGTTCAGTTGAAAAGCAGTTGCGCTTCCACGGAGATACCAAATCAAGGGGACATAGGACTACGCTTCCCTATGGATGACGTCACTGAACCTTGTACATCATGTGAGCTACACATTCCGAAGGGGAATTCCACAATCAAGGTGGCTATCGGTCTTGTTAATCCTATCGACCGAACCAAGACACCAAGGATTCATGGGAATATAATCCAAGAAGGATATGCTACCATCTCGGTAGATAAAGCTGAAAAGGTTTTAGTGATTTGCCTCTTGACATTCCTGGAGGTGATGGCGAGAAGACTCTAGGAGAAGCAGAGAAGACATTCATTCTATGGCGCAAGCGCTACATCATCATTCCCGGGATGTCGCCTCCACCTCCTCCTGAACTACCTCACCATAGGTGCGGATGAAAACACTACATCATTAATTTATATTGGCTTAAATAATTAATAATCTGCTCATAATAATATGTCATTCCTTTTTTGGTAGCAGATCCTCCCCCAACCTAAATCCAATTGTTCAATCGCCAGATCATCATAGTGCTCTGTACGATGACAATGTGTTGGAAGGCAAGGCTGCATCCACACCATCTCCAAGGAGGTCTCCAACGCCACAGCCGCCACCTCCAAGGAGGTCTCCAACGCCTCCCCCGCCCCCGCCTACCAAGAAGCCAAGTACTAGCAAGAGGCCAGCCCCGCAAACGAAGAACCAGTCCCCGCCGGCAAAGAAAGCCACCGTGAAACCAAGGGCTATTCCCAAAATAATATCTGAAGAGAAGGAAGAAGTAACTGATGCATATAAAAAAGATATGTCCAGATTCTATGACAAACTTAAAAAGGATCAAGAAGCAAGGAGAAACCCGGAGAAACCGTACTTCTTTGTAGCTCCAGATATTCTAAGAAAAAAGGTGGCTTCTTACCAGCAACAACAGCGGGAATCTCGTAAGCCGTCCAAATCAACGTTAACGGACTATGACCGCACTCTCACCAAGTCAATTGAGGCGGCAAAGAAAAAGAAGCGGGCAGGGAAATGAGTTGCACAACTCGGACAACAATCGCACCAATCAGTCCCCCTGCTAGTTGTTGGTAATGAATATGGTTCGAATTTAGGATTAATGCATCAGGCAAACATACCTCCGGATGTCGATTTGGATCACCTTGGTGAATTTATTGAAGAGACTGGTCTCGACCTTTACCAGATGTTTGGTGATGGAAACATTGAGAGTACGGCGGAGGTTGATATTTGGAAGAAAAAATTTGTACTAGGCCAGAGTCTATACAACCCTCAGGCCTTATCTGATCTGGGGACGCAAATGTACCTGCTAAACAAGTGGTACATGCAGGCGTCTACCGGTGGAGACTTCTACGTTGGTGTCAGAATTAGAGACGAACATTGGTTCTGTGGCGATGATGTTATGTATGTTGACTTTGCAGAATTTCATCAACTATGCCACCTGACCTCTCTGGACAAAGTTATCATTAACTGCTATTGCCTGTAAGTAATAATTCTTTCGATCTATTATTAAACTCATCATATGTGTGTATATGCATATAAATTATCCTAACAAGTACTATATATATGCAGATTTACAATGACAGAGCTCAGAAAGGAAGGCTGCAATGAAATTGGTTTTGTTGATCCCCATATAGTATTCAAAGACCCAGTTACTCCAAAGCCTAATTGAAAGTCTGAGTCAGAGAGTAACCTCATGAACTTAGTGAACCAACGCCACAAGAAGGATATACTCTTTCCCTACAACTTCAAGTGAGTGTTAATAATGTCGATCATCCTTAATGGCTCATATGTTGATTCTAGTTAATTAATGAGTGTTATGCGTTATATCCTATAAACACATGCAGCAATCACTGGATATTGATGGACATCGATCTGGTGAAAAGTCACTTGATAATCTATGACTCGATGAGAAAACCACAACAAGACTACCAAGATATGATAGATATTATCCAGAGGTAATTTCGGTATCTCTAGCAACTATATATACACACAAACATGATGATTAACTATATCTGATGACGTGGCAAATTTTTTATTAGGCAGTGTTTGGAAAACCTTTATTGAGAAGCAACACATGGGAAAATGCAAAGCGCCACTGAATGTAATCCATTTGAAAGTAAGTCCCCTAAATCGCATCATCTTTATTAATTAAACATATAGCTTTCATCGGATCACCAGATTGGATGACAAATCTTTTTCTCGTAAAGTGGCGTCTGAGGCAGGAACAGGGGAACAACTACTGTGGTTACTATGTTTGCAAGTTTATCAAGGTGGTCTCCCAAAGAACTCCTACAGAGAGACTCAAAATATGTTAAAAATACACTATATATTCATTTAATTATTATTATTGATTGTGTTACTATGTCTTTATATATATATGTATGTATGTACATATATTAATTTATTTTCCTTTAATTCAAACCTGTAGGCTCGATGGTTGGAGGAAAAGGTCATACGGCAAGACCAAATCAAAGCCATTCAAGAGTCTATAGCCGGATGTTTTAATGACCAGGTCATCGATTCCAAGGGCGAGTTCTACTTCGACCCAACACTGCCATGAAAGCCAAGCTAGAGGATGAGAGGAAACTTGTTATATCACAACAACTGTAATGCAATCTTTTGTAATATATACACATAAAATAATATAATGTAAAATACACATATGCATGCATGCATGTAAATATATATATATATATATATATATATATATATATATATATATATATATATTTCTATGCTTGAATTGTGTGATTTAATACGTTCATTGTGCTTGAACCGAAACATACTATACGCGCGTATAAATGTATAATTAGCAGCGTACAATACGACTTCGAAAACCTATTTTGAAAAGAAAACAAAAAACATGAAAAGAAAAGAAAAAAGAAAAAAAAACCTTTAGTCCCGGTTCGTATTACCAACCGGGACTAAAGGGTGCCGGCTATCGTGGCATGTCAGGAGGCACCTTTAGTCCTGGTTGGTGTTACCCACCAGGACTAAAGGTCCTTTAGTCCCGGTTCCTGACCCGGGACTAAAGGACCCCCCTTTAGTCCCGGATGCTTGCTCCCGGGTGGGGAACCGGGACTAGAGGGGTTCCCCACCGGGAGTAAAACTCTGTTCTCTACCAGTGCGTGATCGAGTTGTGCAAAAAGGCCTACACGAGACCTAGTTTTTTTTAAGTTCCAAGAGCAGCATCTCAGCTAAATCCTAGAGCAACTCTACCAATCAGTATATATTTTTATTTTCTCAAATACGCAAAAGGTTTGTGTATCATTGTATTAAGTAGAAGAGATTAATCAGACATACAACGCGCTTCATCGAGCGCCAAAGAAGGTCGACCTTCCAAACAGTATATAGAGGAGTGATTCTATACTGATTTCTATGAAGTGATCCTCTCAAATGAAAATAAAAGGTTAGAGGTTAGAAGCTACAAAAACTAGCTTCTCACTATTCAATTTTCACACATAAGAGCATCTCCAAGAGTTTTTTAAATTTTGCTCCTAAAAAGTCCATGTTTTCCAACTTCTAAAAGGGTATTGGGATAAAAAAAAAAGAAGACCATCTTCAATAGTACCTAATATTTCACTTCTAAAAAAATCAAAATTTGATCCCACTTAACATTTCACTTCTTTTCTCAAAGTACCATGGAACCAGTATATAGGAACATATATGCAAGCTACAGACAATCTCACAAGCAGCCAGCCACTAGCAGTTCAGTACCATCAGCAGCCATCAACAGAGCACAGTACCATGCAGCGGCCAACAGCAGAGCACAGGAGCATGCAGGCAGGAAGGCAGCAGGAACCGGCAACCAGCAGGCAGGCAGGCAGGCAGGCAGCAGGAATCCACACAGAGGCAGCAGCCGGCCATGGCGTAGCACAGAGATGAAGGCCAAGACATCGCCGGCGCGGTACAGACCGTGGAGTTGGAGCTCGTCACCGAGATGGCGAAGTCCAGGCGCAGGCGCGGACCAAGCTCGGCTACGGCCAGAGACGGCCAAGGCAGTTCTAGTGGTGGCGGCCATGGGAAACCTAGTGGCGTCGGCCATGGGAAACCAAGCAGCGGCGGCAGCCGGCACGAAGCCATAGCGGTGGCGGCAGCGCAGCAAGCACACGACCAGATCGAGATGGCCCAGGAAGATGACGGCAAACCAGATCGATGATGCCGTACGTACCTCGTCGCTAGCTACGACCACGACGCCAAGAAAAAAATGGCGCGGGGAGAAGGATACACGCAGGCGGAGGAGCGCGTAAATTTACGCGGACTGACTCAGTTTTTTCTAAGTGCTAAAATTTTAGGAGGAATGATTAGAAGTTGTTGGAGAGAGTTTTTTTTCTTATTTTTCTAAAAACCAAGTATCAGGAGGGAATTTAGGAAACTCTTGGAGATGCTCTACTTACTTCGTATGTACATATAGTTTATTCTATAGAATTATTTTTAGTCATAGAATCAGTTCTCTCAATTAATTATTTTCCACGGATAGTAAGGTTCTAGAAAAGCTCTACCGGACGCAACCTAGCTCTGTTTGACATCGAAGTGGGTCTTAGAAGCGCTTGCTTATTTCCAGCTTTCAGGTGAAGCTTTTTATTGGAAGCACATATATATTATTTATGATGGTCAAAAATCGCAATAGAGTTGGTGAGTATCCTCTAACAAATTTTCATTATTGGCCGCCGCGCAAGAGAACGCAAGAACAACAAGCAGATCTTACCCGGATTTCATGACCATATGTTACGACACTATCCAATTTATCAACAGCTACAAATTAGATGCATATAGCCAGGGGCGGACCCAGGGTCCGACGACCCTAGGCACCTGCCCGGGCTCTCCGTGGTGACGACCTGACACAGTGAAAGGCAACAATGCCAATGCAGCACCGCAGGTCTGCAGTCTTGGTTACTGCCTCGGCTCCAGAAAATTAGTCACTTCATTCGCTGGCTCTCATGTTTCACGGAGCAACAGACAAGTGGAGTACTCAACTACCGGCTACCATGTAGTAATTCATAATTGACTTTCCATTTTCACTCAACAGTCAAATTACCACTCATCCACGGTCTCAAAACTTAAGGCTTAAATATATAGCTGACGCGTGGTGTATATTGAACTTTTGGTGGCAATTTGTTAATGTACAGTTACTTTTTATTGGCCCCGTTCGCGTGCCCTTAAACCCAGCTTGATCCGCTTTTTTTTCATCCGGAACAGTGCTTTCCTCTCGCAAATTCCTCTAGATTCATCCAGATTCCTCCAAATTCCTCCGAGTGAACGAGGTCATTGTCATATTATTTAGACAATTGGTTTACATCTCCTTTTCCTTACTGGTGGGTGGTCCAGCTAGCTCCGGCTCTGCCTCTTTTGTACACTGTAGCAAGTAGTCATTTTTTATCTTTCTTCTAAATGAGTCAATGAAGACATAATTTTTAGCTTCACCAGCTTGGTCTCCTCCGTGCACTATAACAAGAACCCCAAGGCATTCAGAGCTACGCCAAACAAGGCTTTAATGTTTGCATATTCACTTGTGTAATGCTGAACGGTGATTTTAGTTTCAAAACTATCATGGTTGTACACTTAGCTTATATCAGTGATCGATATGTTTAGTGAACTTGTTATCCATTGTTATGTTCACCCATGCTCTAGGAATTTTATGGGTCCACCACTGCATATAGCCCTATTTTGAGGTGAACTTTGTAGCCACATCAATTATTATTTCGGCTGTGTCACAGTGGATTGGGTCTAACCTACACTACTTGGCAATCTTACTATTATCATTTTCTAGAGCCGAACGGCTAGCGTCCGGACGTCCGACGTGAGCCTCGCGTGTAAGGTCTTAATGGCTAGAGGGGGGTGAATAGTCTATAAAAATTTCTACAATAACTCTAAATAAAATGGTTAGACAATTATGAGGCGAAACAAATATTGCGCTAGCCTACTAAAATACAAGCCACCTACCACAATTCTAGTCTCTATGATCTCTAGGCACACAAAGGCTATGTCACTACACTAAGTTAGTGAGCTCTCAATGAATAACTAAAGAGACTCACTAACCACTAGATACGACACAAGCTAGCTCTAAAAACTAATTACACTAAAGAGCTTAGCTACACTATGAATGTAAATACACAAGTGGTTGAGATGTTTATACCGCCGTGTAGAGAGGTGTGCTAATCACAAGATGAAGCCAATCAATTACAATAGAGTCCCGGTGACAAGAGGTGACACAATGATTTTTCACCAAGGTTACTTGCTTGCTGGCAAGCTACTCCCCGTTGTGGCGATACACTCACTTGGAGGTTCACGCGCTAATTGGCATCACACGCCAAA
Organism: Miscanthus floridulus; assembly: GCF_019320115.1. NCBI lineage: Eukaryota > Viridiplantae > Streptophyta > Magnoliopsida > Poales > Poaceae > Miscanthus > Miscanthus floridulus. Next base: position 129,275,703 of record NC_089584.1, read on the forward strand.
CCCTCAATATGGTGCCGCACAACCAACACAAGATGTGAATCACACAAGCCACGAGCAATCCACTAGAGTACATTTTGGATCTCCGCCGGGGAAAGGTCAAGAACCCCTCACAATCACCACGATCGGAGCCGGAAACAAGCACCTTCCTTCGCTCGACGATCCTCGCTGCACCAAGCCGTCTAGGTGGCGGCAACCACCAAAAGTAACAAGCGAAATCTACAGCGAAACACAAATACCAAGTGCCTCTAGATGCAATCACTCAAGCAATACACTTGGATTCACTCCCCATCTCACAAAGATGATCAATCTATGATGGAGATGAGTGGGAGCGCTTTGACTAAGCTCACAAGGTTGCTATATTAATGCAAATGACCAAGAGAGTGAGCTTGAGCTGGCCATGGGGCTTAAATAGAGACCCCTCGAAATAGAGCCGTTGGGCTCTCACTGTAGCCCTAACTCAGGGTGACCGAATGTGCCGGTCAGATCGACCGGACGCACCAGCCCTAGCGTTGTGGCAGAACCGTCAGAAATAACACGTTTTCAGAGGCGCTCGTCTTCCACTAGACACTAAGCACCTCGAAAGTGAGCTACATTGGACAGTTCCGTCAAGCACACCCCAAGGGAGAACTAGAAACAATCCACGTTTGACATCCAAAATCCAATAATGAGTACGAGCTTACAATACTTAGTCCATTTCATACAACAAAAGTTCTTAGAAATTATTTATTACAATACCAGAGTTCAGAGTACGATAATTCAACAGCAGAATGAAAATAAACATCTAGCGAAAACGATATAAGGATCCGTCTGTGCCCACTAGAAGAATCCTCCACACAAGAGCTACTCCTCAAGCTGCACCTACAATAGGGGTAAATAAACCCTGAGTACACAATGTACTCGCAAGACTTACCCGACTAGTGGGAATAGTTTCCCGACTCTTAAGGATATGATAGGCAATATGGGTTTGTTGTTTTCTTTTTGTTTACCGAAAGCATTACTAATAGTTCATCCTTATAGTCAAGTTTTATTAGCAATCATGATTACTTCATTATCTAACCATTCTAGATAAGCACATGTTCTACTTTCAAGCAAGGGTTGAGCAATCAGAACCAAATTACCATCTTTTATATTCCAGTTCTTACTATGGTGCTAAGCCATAGCCAAGTCATACCGTCTCATAGAAATGGTGATTCATGAACTAATGTATCCTAGCTGGGTATCCCAAAACAAATGCCCTATTTGTACCCCAGGCACAAACAAGACCAACCTATTCCACTCCTATCATGGGGTCCAGGTCCCTATCCAAACTTGGACTCCAAGCCCCCACGCTTGAGACCCGGTCTCAATATGGTGCTTAGACCTCCATCTTTCTCCGCCTCCAATCAGTCAGTCCAGAAAGAGCCGAAATCCACGACAAGAGCGTAACCAGCCTTCCCGCTCCCATAAGCAAGTATCTGCTTAGGATAATAAGTCTGTGACCTGACTACTATCCACAGCAACGGACGGTCCTCAATCAACACGGACAGGGAAAACAATGTATCCAAGCTAAGCCCCATGGCCGAGGGACACAACTCGTCACACCCACCACAACCCATACCATGTCCCTGCCTGATCTTCATTTTCTTTTCATCATTTTATTATGAGAGTAATAATAATCACCTATTGTGAGTAACGGCAGGTCACTCACGCTACCGAAAGCCTAAGCATAGCAGCTACTCGAACCTGTACTAGTGGGACTCATAGGTCAGTTATATCTATGCAGGTGTTTTTTCATAAGATTCCTATAACGTAAATGTACATAACATATATAAACAGTGATTATCAAGAATAAGGGGTTATGCACCAGGGCTTGCCTTGGGCAGGCGCGGTGTCAGCTGAAACTGTCAGTGGCGGCTTCGGGACCTCCTCCTGCATGAGAATCTCCTCTCATACTCCTCGATGATCTCCTCAAACTCGTGATCGCTGGTGGTCATGATCTTCGCCAACTCGTTCTCTACATACACGCGATGATGATGCAACACTTAGCATTTAGGCAAGAACAACTCTTAATATAAGAATACGCATACTAAGCTAGCTCTAATGGCCAAGGTACTAAGCTAACTATCATATTTACAAAGCAAAGTGTTGGGTTCAACTAACAAACACCTAGCTTTACAAATTAAGGATATATCTTTATTTCTACTCATGATTTAATATATATTGAAACAAAGAGCATTTAACTAACCTAATGTTTAATCTATTCTAAGGCTACAAAAATTACAGTGAGCACATAATAATACAATGAAGCTACTATAAAAATTTCAGGACTAAAGCTACCACAAATTTACCACAAAAATTCGTACAATAATTAACTTAATATTATTAAGCATCCTCAAATAATTTAATAGCCCCTAATGCCAACACATATTAACATGAACTAAATACACCAACAAATAGAGCACAATTTTAGGAGCCTAACAAAATTTGTTTCATAATTTTTGGATACCTACATGATTTTATATGATTTACCAAAGATCAGTTAAAAAATTAAATTATAAAACTATTTCTAATTTCTTAGGAAAAGAAAAACGAAATCTCCTGCGCGACCCATACGCGCAGCCCACACGCGCGGCCTGCGCGACACAGCGCGCGCGCAGCGGCCCACAAGCGTGGCCCACACGAGGTCGACCCGCTGGCGAGGCGTCCGCGGCAGGGGAGTCCCGCGCGTGTTGATGACTTTGCAAAAGAGACATCAAACTCCTCCCAATTTATAATTAAGTACTAACACTATTTTCTCCTCTCTCAAACCTTCTCACTTAACCCCCTGGCGTTTCCCTAATTCATCCGCGTGCACCCCCCAACGGCTTAGTGCATGATAGCGTGGCGAGCGATGACATGGCGCGACCGTGCCGGCCACTAGAGGCTCATGCTGGCCCATCGGTCGGGCCAACCTTCAACTATGGTCCAACCGCCTACCCCAAGCAGCAACGTGGGGGCGGCGAGATGCGCTACAGCGAGCTTCAACGGTGCGTGGCCATCCGCAGCGGCGGCACAGCTGCCCTGGCGATCTAGAGCACCTAAGAATCTAACTGGCTAGCGAGGGAGCATCACTAGACTACCATGGACCTAGCCAAGGTGACAGTTGGGGTGGAAAATGGTAGAGGTGTGGCCACGTGTGGCCGAGCCATGTGGCGGCGCAACACGGTGGCGCGGTCACGTCAGCGATGATGGGAAGGCGGTAGAGGTTCCACTCGCATGTGCAAGGTGGAGAGGGAGGCAAGGTGAAGCTAGTGGTGCAGGTGAATTGGCTCGGGAGGGACGGTAGGAGGGCTATCCACATCCACTGTCGGACGTGGCCTTATCGGCACGATGGCGGGGAAACTCCAAAATTAGAGCTTAGCAGTGCCTTCTTCATGGCTAGGTGGGGTCGAGCAGTGAGAGCACCTATTGGTGAAGACGTGGATGCACTAAATTGAATGGAGGTGATCACTCGGTGGCCAATTGATGCAATGGCTTGACGGCGGCAGCAGAGAGAGAGAGAGACGGGGTGGCAAGTGGGCTCATCTCGGTCTCGCCTTGGCAGGACATGACCAGCATAGCCCGCGTGGCCATAGAGCCATAAATGATAAGGCGACGGTGAGCCTGGCCACATGCGCGCGACAGTGGTGGCCTTGAACTAGGCCGGCAGTGGTGCAGAGGTGCAGAGGACAGGTGCGGATGTGACAGTGATGCAACAACACCGACAGTGGCTGTGCCGTGGTACGGGGTGGGTTGGCAGTGCGATAGCGCGGCGGGGCCAGCGGTAGCACCGCTTGGCTACGCAAACAACAGCGGCGGCTCCACAAGCTAGAGGCCTGTGGCGGCTATTCCACAACGAGGTCCAAGCAGTTGGACATGCATGGCAACGTGCGTGCACGCGTAGAGTGAGCAGACGTGGCAACATCGTGCCCCTGAGGCGTGGTGACCGCGCTCACCTAGTGAACTAGCCCGATAACGTGCTATGCACGGAATTTAAAGCACCTATAACAACTAAACGGTTGCTTCTGGACCTAAACCATCTTCACCATGCTCAAGATGGCATATGAGGCTACCAACTTGACCTAAAACTTAACACCTTTTCTTAACCCAATTTTGCAAAATAAATTGCCAAAGATGGCATTGTCTAGCTGTCTATACACTTAAAATCTTCTAAGTTTATGAGCTGAATTTGATTCCAAGTTGCATTTCTAGTCTATTAGAAATGTTGGCTATCATTGTTATCTACAGCAAGTATTTCATTGCCATCTACAAAGTTCATATTCTAAACTTATTTAAACGCTACACATATGTTCTATAGTGTTTTTGTTCAATAAAAATTAGTTTTAAACCCTACTTGATATACATGAGCTATTGAATCGACTTTCATTTAACATTTTTATTTGTCATTTTAGGTTACAAGAAATTGATCAACACACTTCATCACATGCATTATCACATAAACATGATGCTCATGACATGTCTTAGTAAATGTTTTAGGGTGTAACACCGAGGGTGTTACAACTCTCCCCCTTAAACAAAATCTCGTCCCGAGATTTCATGTGAGTGCCTAGTGTAGGAAAAGGGTAAGAGTAAGCTTTTAACATAAACTATTACCTCGGCACACAAGGGAGAAGATGAGGATAATGCTCCAGAATATAACTCTCCTGCTCCCAAGTTGTTTCATCCTCTGAATAGTTTTGCCACTGGAATTTATAAAATTTCACCACTTTGTTTCTAGTGACTCTCTTTTTCATCCAAGATTTTGATAGGATGCTCAATATAAGAAAGATTAGGTTAGAGAGTGAGTCCTTCAGTTTCCACCACTTCCTCAGGAACTCATAAACACTTATTTAATTGGGAAACATGAAAGACATTATGTACTACTGACAAAATATTTAGAAGTTGGAGACGATAAGCAACCGAACCACATCGCTCCAAAATCTTATATGGTCCAACATAATGAGGAACTAACTTTCCATGGACTCTGAACCAATGCACACCTCTCATCGGGGATACCTTTAGGTACACATGGTCACCAACTTCAAAGTACAAGGGTCTTCTTCGCTTGTTCGCATAAGTATTCTGACGATTCTGAGCTACCTTCAAATGACTCTGAATAACACTAACTTGCTCCCAAGCTTCTTTGATAAAATTAGGTCCAAAATAACCACGATCACCCACTTCCACCCAATTAAGATGTGTTCTAAATTTCTTGCCATACAAAACCTCAAAAGGTGCCATTCGAATGCTCTCTTGATAGATATTGTTATAGGAAAACTCAGCTAAAGTCAAGCATTCGTCCCACTTTTCTGGATAAGAAAAGGCACAAGCTCTCAACATGTCTTCAAGTACTTGATTGATCCTTTCTGTTTGACCATCAGTTTGTGGATGATAAGCTGAAATTCTGAGAAGACGAGTACCAAGACACTTCTGAAGATGCTCCTAGAAGCGAGAGACAAAAACTGACCCTCTATCCGAAACAATGGTAAGAGGAACCCCATGCAAGGTTACAATCCGATCAAAATACAGCTTGGCATACTTCTTGGCTGAATACCTTGTATCCACCAGAAAGAAATGAGTGGACTTGGTGAGGCGATCCATAATAACCCAAATAGAGTCATACCCCTTTGTCGTGCGGGGCAAACCCACAACAAAGTCTATGGAAATATCCTCCCATTCCCAAACAGGGATAGGCAAGGGCTGTAGAAATCCAGGTGTACTCATATGGTCCGCCTTAACCCTTCCACAAATGTCACATTCTGAGATGTATTTGGTAATATCCTGTTTCATATTTGGCCACCAATACAAGTGACACAAATCATGATACATCTTGTTACTTCACGGATGAATGAATAATTTGGAGTTGTGAGCTTCATCCAAAATTCTTCTCCTAAGCTCATCACTTGAGGGAACCACCAATCGGTTCTTGAACTTCACCACACCTCGATCATCAATACTGAAATGAGGACCACGCCCTTCGGCAATTAACTTCTTGATATGCGGAATTTTTGAAGCACCTTACCTTTGCTCTATAATAATTTGCTCAAGTAAATCCAAGACTAGAGCAATATGGGCTAACACCTCAGAATGGTTGAGAGATAAAGATTCTTCTTCAACTTGATGCGACTTTCGACTTAAGGCATCAACCACCATATTAGCTTTTCTAGGGTGATAATGAACTTCTAAGTTATAATCTTTGATTAACTCAAGCCACCTCTGTTGCCTCATATTCAACTCGGATTGAGTGAAAATATATTTGAGGCCCTTGTGATCCATAAAAATGTGTACTTTATTTCCCAACAGGTATGTCTCCAATTTTTTAGAGTGTGCACCACTGTAGCCAACTCTAAATCATGGGTGTGATAATTCAACTCATGCCTTTTCAGCTGACGTGAAGCATAAGTGATCATATGTCCACCTTGCATAAGCACACATCCTAGTCTAGTCCTAGAGGCATCATAATACACATCAAATGGCTTATCAATATTTGGTTGGGCAAGAACATGAGTAGAGGTAAAAAAACTTCTTCAAGGCTTGGAAAGCTTTTTCACAAGCCGGACTCCATACAAATTTGACATCCTTTTGGAGCAACTTGGTCATTGGTTGAGCTATTTTGGAAAAATCAGGGATGAAGTGCCGATAATACCCAACAAGACCAAGGAACTAACGAATCTGATGTACTGACTTTAGAGATTTCCAATTTAACATGTCCTGCACCTTGCTAGGATCCATAGAGATGCCTTAAGGTGTCAGGACATGTCCCAAAAACTACACTCGGTCCAACCAAAACTCACACTTGCTGAATTTGGCATACATCTTGTGTTCTCTTAATCGAGTCAGTACTATCCGAAGATGCTGTACATGTTCTTCATTGTTCTTGGAGTATATCAAAATATTATCAATGAACACTACTATAAACTTATCCAACTCCAGCATAAAGACTGAGTTCATGAGGTACATGAAGAATGCAGGAGCATTGGTGAGGCCAAAAGACATGACTAGGTATTCATAAAGCCCATACCTAGTAGAGAAAGCTATCTTTGGTATATCTTGTGGTCGGGTCTTAATTTGGTGATACCCAGAACGAAGATCAATCTTTGAATACACTTTTGCGCCAGCCAACTGATCAAACAAAGTATCAATACGAGGTAAAGGATGCTTGTTCTTAATGGTTACCGCATTGAGAGGGAGATAATCCACACACATCCGAAGAGTGTCGTCCTTCTTCTTCACAAAAATAGTTGGACAACCCTATGGTGAAGAACTAGGATGGATGAATCCCTTCTCCAACAATTTCTCTAGCTGCTTCTTCATTTCTGCCAGTTCCTTTGGAGCCATGCGGTAGGGACGCCGCGAGATAGGAGCAGTACTAGGTTCTAACTCAATTGCAAACTCAACCTCCCAATTCAATGGTAACCTAGGTAGATCCTTGGGGAAGACATCCGAAAACTCACAAACCATAGAAATAGAAGCAAGATCAGGAGAAGCTTTAGTATGAGCAATAACTAGTAGGGTGGAAACTAAAGACATAAGGAGAGACATTCTATCCTCAGAAGAAAGAAGCTTCAACTCAACAACTCTCCGCATAAGGTTCAGGACTACCCCATAATTTTTCAACCAATTCATTCCCAAAATTGCATCTATGCCTTGCCCAGGCAACAACATGAACTAGAGACGATAAGAGTGAGTTGCTAGCACTAGTCTCATAGTGTCCATCCAAGTGTTAACGCACAACTGCGCACTCGAGGTTCTGATTCTATAGGTAATAGGAATAGTCATAGTAGATATATTGTGCCTATGTGTAAACCCCATACTCATGAATGAATGTGATGCACCAGAATTAAATAATACATATGCTAGGTGGGAATCAATGGTGAACATACCAGCCATCATAGACTCTCCCTATGAGATCTTCTCAGCCTCAGTGAAGTTAACCTATCACGAGCGGCTCATGGGTGCCTTCTTCCTAATGATAGTCCTCTTGACTAAACGAGAGTTGGCTAAAGGCTTAGAGGACTGAGTAAGCTGGTTCTAGGGGCACTCATGAGCATAGTGGCCTTCCTTGCCACACTTGAAACAAGCACTCGGCTTATTCCCCTATCCCTGACAAGGTGGAACTTGCTGTCCCTAAGGCTACTGCACCTACTGAGTAGGTGCACGGTACTGAGTGGGAGGTGCCTGGTGAGTCTGCTAAGTCTGGTGAGACGACTGTCCACCCAGAGAGGGATAGGACACCCTCCTCACAACCTGTACCTTCTAAGATTGTGGGTGACTAGAAGACCTAGTGATCACCCTCTTGCGCTTCCACTCAGCCTGAGAGTCATGCTAAAGTCCTTCCATAGCAATGGCTGCATTCATCAAAGCACCAAAGGTTTGATAGCCCCCTGTATATAGCTTCTCTTACAAGATGCAAGAGAGACCGTGATTGAAACAATCCATCTTCTTCTCATCAGTATACACATGAGTCCTAGCATACTATACAAGATGGTTGAACTTGTTCACATACTCCATCACAGTCATATTTCCTTGCTTCTGCTCTAGAAACTCAGACAACTTCCTGTTCAGCAAACGAGTAGAAATATAGTACTAACGGAAGGCAGTGGTAAACTCCCGCCAAGTCACATAGTGGTCCATAGGCTGCATGGCATTGAAACTATCCCACCAAGCACTATCAGATCCCAGAAGCTGTTGTGTGGCAAAACACACTTTCTGCTCATCAGTCACATTGAGCAGCTGAAACTTCTGCTCTAGAATACGAAGCTAATGCTCCACATCTAGAGGCTCAGCGGTTGGCATGAATATGGATGGGTGTGTCCCCAAGAAGTCCTGATAGGAATAGGGCTTCTCAAGACCGTGGGCACCACCCCTATTCCCACCATTGCCACCGGGGCCTCCACGGGCGAAGCCACCAATAGCCTATGCCAGCATCTCTAGGGCATGGGCTGAATCACGATGAGCAGCCAACATCTTAGCCATCATCTCGGCATAGGTCATCGAAGGTGATGGTGGTGGCGTAGGAGGAGGACCTAGGAGTGGGGCCTCATGGATCTCCCCGTTGGCATTGCCATGATCATCGCCATAACCATTTTTGCCCTGGTCTTCACCAAGACTATGGCCCATCCCAGCACTGGTGCTCCCGTGACCAGACCTCAGGTTCACCTGTAAACATATAGGAACCCACCGTTAGGGACAAAGCCTCCATATTTAGAAACAAACGACTTGAGAGATGATAAGGCCCAATAAATGGTTATAAATGAGAACTTTTCCTTAAGAGTTAAATAATTTCTCTTTATTTATTATTCTATCAATTTACTATCCAAAAAGTATACATGTGGGGGAGTTTAGTTTAAGCAAGATTGTCTTTTCATGATGCATAGATCGACCTATTCATTCCCTCAGGCCGGAATATAGTGGCATTCGTATATAATTTGGGCACAACGCACACTCACTTTCCATACGCTAAAGGATTCTTATGCAGCATAAGTTAGTGTACCTGTAGAAGATTGATTAGATAAAACTAGTGCCACTATCCTAGATAGACCATATTACTAGGGCTTATACTTATTTACATAATTTATCGCATCCTACTTTTCGCAAAGCTTTTGTTGGTCAAATTTTAGGTTTTGAAAAGAGTTTTTTTAACTCGTAGACTCATTATTGGCTCTGATACCAATAGTGGCAGAACCGCCCGAAATAACATGTTTTTGGATGTGCTCGTCTTTCACTAGACACTAAGCACCTCGAAAGTGAGCTACATCGGATAGTTCCATCGAGCACACCCTAAGGGAGAACTCAAAACAATCCACTTTTATATCTAGAATCCAATAATGAGTATGAGCTTATAATACTTAGTCCATTTCATACAACAAGAGTTCTTGAAAATTTTGTATTACAATACCAGAGTTCAGAGTGCGATAATTTAACAACGGAATGAAAATAAACATCTAGCGGAAATGATACAAGGATCCGTCTGTGCCCACCAGAAGAATACTCCATAGAGGAGCTACTCCTCAAGCTACACCTGTAATAGGGGTAAATATACCCTGAGTACACAATATACTCTCAAGACTTACCCGACTAGTGGGAATAGTTTCCCAACTCTCAAGGATATGATAGGCAATATGGGTTTGTTGTTTTTCTTTTTGTTTGCGAAAAGCATTACTAATAGTTCATCCGTATATTCAAGTTTTATTAGCAGTCATGATTACTTCATTAGCTAACCATTCTAGGTAAGCACATGTTCTACTTTCAAGCAAGGGTTGAGGAATCAGAACCAATTTACCATCTTTCATATTCCAGTTCTTACTACGGTGCTAGACCATAGACAAGTCGCATCGTCTCATGGAAATGGCATTCACAAACTAATGTATCCTAGCTGGGTACCCCGAAACACATGCCCTGTTTGTACCCCAGGCACAAACAAGACCAATCCATTCCACTCCTATCATGGGGTCTAGGTCCCTGTCCAAACTTGGACTCCAAGCCCCCACGCTTGAGACCCGGTCTCAGTATGGTGCTTAGACCTCCACCTTTCCCCGCCTCCAATCAGTCAGTTCAGAAAGAGCCAGAACCCACGACAAGAGCATAATGAGCCTTTTCTCTCCCATAAGCAAGTATGTGCTCAGGATAATAAGTCTGTGACCTTACTACTATCCACAGCAACGGATGGTCCTCAATTGACATGGACAGGGAAAATAGTGTAACCAAGCTAAGCCCCGTGGCCATGGGACACAACTCGTCACACCCACCATAACCCATACCATATTCCTACCCGGTCTCCATTTTTCTTTTCATCATTTTATTATGAGAGTAATAATAAGTAACGGCAGGTTACTCACGCTACCAAAAGCCTAAGCATAGCAGCTACTCAAACCTATACTAGTAGGACTCATAGAATAGGTATATCTATGCAGATATTTTTTCATAAGATTCCTATAACATAAATGCACATAACATATGTAAATAGTGATTATCAAGAATAAGGGGTTATACACCGGGGCTTGCCTTAGGTAGGCACGGTGTTAGCTGAGTTAATCAGTGGCGGCTTCGGGACCTCCTCCTACATGAGAATATCCTCCTTGTACTCCTCGATGATCTCCTCGAACTCATTATCACCGGTGGTCACGATATCCGCCAACTCGTTCTCTACATGCACGCGATGATGATGCAACACTTAGCATTTAGGCAATGATAACTCTTAGACTAAGAATACGCATACTAAGCTACTAAGCGAGCTCTAATGACTAAGGTACTAAGCTAACTATCATCTTTACGAAGCGAAGTGTTGGGTTCAACTAACAAAAAAACTCGACCTACGGGGGTTATGATGGCCCTGGGTTTTCCTTTTAAGAAGATCTTCTCATACAGATTGAGAAAACCCTCAAACCCCCATCCACATCATGACGCAGCGGTATCCTTGGCCAGTGAGAAGGCGTCTGCCAGACCTGGGCTATGCGGCACTCAAGGCGCACACACACGGACCACAGGCTAGACCAGGCTCCGAGCTGGACCATTACTGCGCTTTGGCACATGGGATGGGCGAGGGGATTTTTTTAACCTCAGCCTAAAATTCATGGCGCCTAGTTCAATCGGTTAGGTGGCCCGACGGCACTCCTCAGGTCCTGAGTTTCGGTTCAACTAACAAACACCTAGCTTTACAAATTAAGGATATATCTTTATTTCTACTAGTGATTTAATGTATATTGAAACAAAGAGCATTTAACTACCCTAATGTTTAGTCTATTCTAAGGCTACAAAAATTATAGTGAGCACATAATGATACGATGAATCTACTATAAAAATTTTAGAACTAAAGCTATCACCAATTTACCATAAATATTCCTACAATAAATAACTTTATATTATTAAGCATCCTCAAATGATTTAATAGCCCCTAATCTCAACACATATAAACATGAACTAAATACACCAATAGATAGAGCACAATTTTAGGAACCTAACAAAATTTGTTTCACAATTTTTGGACACATATATGATTTTATATGATTTATCAAAGATCAGTTCAAAAAATAAATTAGAAAACTTTTTCTAATTCCTTAGGAAAAGAAAAACGAAATCTCCCGCGCGGCCCACACGCGTGGCCCGCACAACACCACGTTCACGCGCGCAGCGGCCCACACGAGGCCGGCCCGCTAGCGAGGCGGCCCGCGGCAGGGGAGTCCCGCGTGCATTGATGACTTTGCAAAAGAGACCTTGAACTCCTCCCAATTTTTAATTAAGTACTAACACTATTTTCTCCTATCTCAGACCTTCTCACTTAACCCCTTGGCCTTTCCCTAATTCACCCATGTGCACCCCCCGGTGGCTCAGTGCATGGCGAGCGATGACACGGCGCGTCCGTGCCGCCCACTAGAGGCTCACGCTGGCCCGTCGATCGGGTCGATCTTCAACTATGGTCCAACCACCTACCCCAAGCAGCAACGTGGGGCGGTGGGACATGCTGGAGCGAGCTACAGCAATGCGCGACCGTCTGTGGTAGTGGCACAGCTGCCTCGGCGATCTAGGGCACCTAAGAACCTAACTGGCTAGCGAGGGAGCATCAGTAGACTACCGTGGACCTAGTCGAAGTGACGGTTGGGGTGAAGGATGTTGGAGGAGGTGTGGCCACGTGCGGCCGAGCTGTGCGGTGGCACACCGCATCTGCGGCGATGGAGAGACGGTAGCGGTTCCACTGGCGTGCACAAGGTGGAGAGGGAGGCAATGTGAAGCTAGTGGTGTGGGTGAATTGGCTCGGGAGAGATGGTAGGAAGGCTGCCCACATCCACAGCCAGACATGGCCTTATCGGCACGGCGGGGGTGGGGGTGACTCCAAAATTGGAGCTTGGCAGTGCCTTCTTCATGGTAGGGTGGGGTCAGGCAGCGAGAGCAGCTAATGGCAAAGACGTGAATGCGCTGAATTGAATGGAGGTGATCACTCGGTGGCCAATTGATGGCGTGGCTTGAAGGCGGCAGTAGAGAGAGATGGGACGGCAAGTGGGATCATCTTGGTCTTGCCTTGGTGGGACATGGTTGGCTTGATTGTGGAGGCACGCGCACAGACACTTTGGACAAGCGTGCACGTCCCCGACTGGTATGGCCCGTGGGGCCGTAGAGCCATAAATGACAAGGCGACGGCGAGCTCGGCCACATGCCCTTTGTAGTGGTGGATTCAAATTAGGTCGGTAGCGGCGCAGAGGTGCAGAGGACAGGCGCGGAAGTGACAGTGATGTGATGACACCGATAGTGGCTGTGTCGTGGTGCGGGGTGGGCCGGCAGTGCGACAGCGTGGCGAGGCCTGCAGCAGCACCGCTTGGCTATGCACGAAATTTAAAGAGCCTAAAACAACTAAACGGTTGCTTCTAGACCTAAACCATCTTCACCATGCTTAAGATGGCATATGAGGTTACCAACCCGAGCTAAAACATAACAACTTTTCTTAACCCGATTTCACAAAATAAATTACCAAATATGGCATTGTCTAGCTGTCTATACACTTAAAAATCTTCTAAGTGTATGAGCTGAATTTGATTCCAAGTTGTATTTCTAGGCTATTAGAAATGCTGGCTAGCAATGTTATTTTTCTACTGCAAGTATTTCATTGCCATCTACAAAGTTCATATTCCAAACTTTATTTAAGCGCTACACATATGTTCTATAGTGTTTTTGTTCAATAAAAATTAGTTTTAAACCCTACTTGATATACATGAGCTATTGAATCAACTTTGATTTAACATTTTTATTTGTCATTTTAGGTTACAAGAAATTGATCTACACACTCCATCACATGCATTATCACATAAACATGATGCTCATGACATGTCTTAGTAAATGATTTAGGGTGTAACACTGAGGGTGTTACCCATTTGCACATCATGCATTGATTTGGAAAATGAAGTTTTGGCCTTAAAACAAATGCGCAATGATATGAGTGCCAACTTGGTTGAGAACAATGAGATGAGTGCTAATCTTGAGAAAGAGATTGAACTCTTGCATACCACTTATGCCGAGTGCATTGGGAAGGAGATGGAAAACTTGAAAATGCTCCTTGTGGTACTTGTGATCGCCTCAAGTTTCAAAATGAGGTCTTGGCTAAAAGATGCAAGAGTTTTTGTGCTAAGTCTTTGGTTTCTCGTGATTCTTGCAACTTCGATGTTGGTGCTTCAAAGATTGCTTCTTTGCAACTGGAGTTGAGTTCTTGTGTTGCACGTGAGTCTTTGGATGATGGCACTTGTGCTAAGGCTTCAGATTGCTCTTCCATAGCTAGTCCTAAGCTTGTTGCTTCTTCAGATGATGTCCAGGGGATTTCTCATGGCAATGGTGCTTTTTGCATTTTTGGGTCTCAAATTCCCAAACCAACCTTCCATTTCACTTTTTGCAAGAAAGATGGACACACATTTGATTTTTGCTTTCACCGTGTCAAACACGAGCGACGTGTTTGGGCTAAGGCTTTTAGAAAGCCACGTGGCCTCTTCCATGGCATGTGCACACCTAGTGTTGGTGCTAAGTTGAACGTTGATGCTTCTTGTTCTAAGTCCCAAGGGACTACTCACTTGATGGAGAATGGTGATTTGTCCTCTCGAACCAAACCTTCTAATGGTCCCTTGCACCATTGCTCTTTTTGTGGGAAAGATGGGCATCAACAGAGTTTTTGCTATGGCATGCCAAACGCATGCGGCGAGCTCATTCTTCTAGGCCCTTGAATGTTCATAGCCTTTCTCATGGCATGAATACTTGTGGGCCTAGAACGAAGCCTCTTTTCATTGATGGATTTTATGACTCCTTCTCTTGTGGGCTAGGTCATGATCGCATACATGCTTCTGGTGCATCTTGTGTTGGTCCACGGCATGCTTCTCATGATGCTTCTATTGGTTCTTCTCATAAGACCTTGGGAGATGTTTGCCTCTTTTCTCTTGGTACCGCTCTTCGTTCTTCTCGAGTTGTCCTTTCGAGGAATGTTTCCAAGGATGTATCAAAAATACATTTGAACCAACATTTGTATCATGCTAACCCACATAATAAGTTGAGTGCTTCTTTTAGACATGTGACCAAGTCTTAGGTTCCCAAGTATATGCTTGCTAACCCTTTGGGATCAAAGACTCGGGTTTCTTTGTCCTCTCGTCTGTAGGTACGAGGACGTAGGGTGGAGAACATGTGCTTAGTGGAACTTGATCTTTGTTTGATGTGATCTAAACTTGATGGTTCTCTACATCCATGGTGATGGCCTCCAAGAGGCATGTGCTTTACTGTGGCGCCTACATACACCTTGTGAGCTATCATATAGACTCATACCTTGTACATTCATGTTTCCTACTTGTGGTATGAGATGGTTGTTCATGTGCTCACTTTACAGTTCTGGTATGTATCATACTTGTATTATGCTCTTGTAATTAGTCTAGCATGTTTTATCTTGTGTATCATATGCCACGCTAGCTTTGTGTATATCTTGGTGGATTAGCCACATTTCATGTTAGTGTGTGATCCTCATGAACATTTTGCCATGTTTTACCATGTGCTTAAATTGTGTAATTGGTATGGTGTTCATTAGGTATCATTTTCAGTTGTTAGCTTTTGTATAGTTACCACCCTATTGACATGTTTGCTAGCCCAAGCTTTTAGCCTTTTTAAATTAGTATCATGCTACATGCTTTTACTTCCCAATTGCCTTTCCCCCGGCGGACCACGTTTTTCCTTTCGTGGTGATCACTTTGCTTTTTGGCCTAGGATGAGTGGTTTTTAGCTGGCCCTTTTCTGAGCAAATGGCCCAACACGGGTATGCTTCACAGTTTACTAACCCCAGTGTTGAGTTTGCCTATCCTATGGCTTTTTATTGAGCAGGTCAAAGGACTGAAGAACATGTGGCTCATTGACTCCGGATGTTTGCGCCACATGATTGGAAGTCCCAAATGGTTCTCCAACCTCAACCAATGGTAAGTTCAGCGCTCTGAGTTTGGATTTATACTTCCCTTTTTAGCTTGGGAAGCTTTGGATCTTGTATCTTAGTTTTTGGTTTTCTTTGTAGCTTAGCTTTTGCTTTTTGTATCATATTGCATTGCAGCATCATGTATGATACATCATATTTTGAGGTTCATGATTATAGTTTGTTAGAGTGAGATAATGCTCTATTTGGCATGTTATGTATGTATATGATGGTGCTTTGGGCTTAGACTCCTTTTGATCATTTGATATATGTTATGAGCTAAGCTGCTTTTTAAATTGTGAACATGATTAATAACTATTAAGCACGAAAATTTATTCACCGATGGGATGGCAACTAACATGTGTAGGACTTGTTAAGATCTCTGATGCTATCACTTATATGCCAGGTTGCTATGTCTCTTGCTTTGAGTCATTCACTTTCTTAGACAACTATTCTTGTGCTAAAATTTGAAAATAAAGCTAAGTGATGAGAAAAGATCGAGAATGGTCTATACTATCCCACGTCAAGGTATTGAGACGGCTTCCAATTGGATGAACTTGAGCCTTTAGTGGATGCCGAAACCATTGTCTCAAGCTTCTGATTGTCTATGACATAGGCTTGGCATGGTTGCTAAGCTAGGCTGACAGTACAGATAAGCTCTCGCACACACATGTTTTGATTAAGTCTTGTGTTAAGCTGTAAACTCCGATAAAATTAAAATTTAATGAAAACATAAGTCTTAGGTTCATCTTTGACATGATGTGTCACCGCTGCTTCTAGTATACACTTGTTAGCACTAGGTTGATTTCCTACTTATACTTGCTATGTTCTATTTTCAGTGGTGAACCCCTTTTTGAATTGCTTAAAATTGCTCAAATTTGCTTAACTGTCATATTTCATTTCACTTGATCGGTTTGAGCATTTGCTAGCACTTGTATTTGTTGCTACACACATAACAATACTAGTTAGAGCATCTTTTCACTCTGATTGCTATACTCCTAAAACTTATGCATTTCTGCATCCCTTGCATTCACAACATATTTTGAGGGGGAGTGCTAGTTTTTTAGGGCTTGATAAGTGCATGTGTCCACAAGGGAGAGAATTGTTCCACACATGAAGGGGGGAGATACTTCCAAGGGGGAGAATGTGCTCTTCACTACAAATCCACCTAATGTTGAGTGCATGCATTCATTTGGGAGATTGCATTTGTTCAAGGGAGTTGCACTTTGAGTTGCTTTTGCTAGTGGTGTTGAACCCGTTCTGCCTCTTCTTGAGGGCTATCTTTGTTTTGCTTGGTTGCGTCGAGTTGTTGCCCATGTCTTTGGGAACCAAGTTTTGCTCATTTCAAATGACTCGGTTTTGGCTTTTGGTCATTTGGGTGAGTTCTTTTTCTTCTTCTTCTATTTCTTTTGCTCTATTGTCATGTGTTGGTGTTGACAATGCACTCATCAAGGGGGAGATTGCGAACACAAGGTTGATATGTGTCCTTGTGGTTCGATTGTGATGAGTGATTGTCAACGTGACTTGCGTCTTGGGTTGAGTTTGTGAACTAACTATGTCATGACTTGGGTTGTGCGACATGTCTCATGGCTTGTGGTGCGTAGTTGTAGAGCTCGGAGGCGGTGGTCAACGGCGAGGTGAAGGTTAAGTAGAGACGTGTCGTGCTGATGGACTAGAAGCAGTGAAGGACGGACGTGAGGCTTGGACTGAGTGATAAGGAGGCCGAGTGACCAGCCGTGGTGTCTAACACTTGGGGATATCGACAAGCGCAAGAGTACATGGGTGATAAACACAGCGTCGACCAAGTCAAGGAGGAGGAGGACGGTGTCGTGGCACTTGGTGGAGGCCGAACACGCATCTACATGGGAGATGTAGATGGCGTCGGTCAAGTCAAGATGGAAGACGAAGGGCGTCAAGCTTGGTGGAGGTCGGACACGCATCGACATCGGAGGGGTTTGGTGGTTTCGTCCTCAAAACCATTGGAGGGGTTTGACGGTTTAACCTCAAAACCATCGGAGGACGGTTTGCTGGTTTGGGCCTCAAAAGCAGATGTGGACGGTTTGATGGTTTGGGCCTCAAAACCATCGGTAACGAGTTTGACCGGTCTGGGCCTCAAAATCGGGGAGTGACGGATCGGTGGACACGTGGTGACATCTCAAAGGTTGCGTCGAGGCGAAACAATGTTGAGAAGGCGCCGGTCCGTTGGATCGATGAAGAAAAACTTGGACATATTTACCCCTAGCAAGTATTTGGGATGAATACTTCATGTGAGGGCGTTTTTGTGTTTTGAGGGACTACTATATAGGAAGAGTATATTCAGTAGCCAGCTACAAAATAAGTTATTCCGTAGCCACCTCTATTTACGATAATTTTATATACTAATTAACAATAATATATACTAATTAACGATAATATCAATACATATTTACGATAGTTGGGTTACTATAACACGGGAGGATATTTACCATAACGTTATAGTAAACCACTTAGTAAGGAGTTACTATAATCTCGTAAATTAATATAGTAATTATCGTAACTCAAAGTGACTACATAATAAGTTATTTTGTAGGCAACTACGGGTAAATATCTCTATATGTTATAACTACTACATGTAGCCGGCTAAAAAATAACTTATTCTGTAGTGCGTCGAGCTGACCGCGGTTACGTGTGCTTCTCCGTGCGTGTCTGTTCCAGTTTATGCTTGCTGCGCGTGGGTCTGTGCAGTCCCAGATCCTGCAGGTGAAATTGCTTCTGCGTTTATGTGATTTCGTTCAACTACAGCATCCAGTGCTTCGTCAGGTTGTGCTTCGGTTAGGAATTCCAGAGAGCTAGCACTTAGCTCTCGGCTTGGGTAAAAAGCACCGAAGCACACCAGTGCTGCTCAATCTACTGTGCAGCTTGGTCCGTCAGGCAGCAGCTGTCCCTGTGCTTCTGTGTTTTTCTGGATGAGCTCAAGCAGATTGTGGGCAGCCGGCAAGTGCAGCAGCACGATGCTTGCCTTGAGCCATTAGTATTTGATTGGTCGGAAGCTTTGTTTTTGAATACGTGAATTACTTCAAGCAATCATTGTCTTCGCTCTGTTCGCTTTTCAGTCATGGGACATTAGTATTTTCGCCTTGTTTAGTTGGACCTCAAAGTCCAAAAAGTTGCTATAGTACCTGTCACATCGAATGTTTGCGGCTCGTGCATGGAACATTAAATGTAGACGAAAATAAAAACTAATTGCACAGTTTGGTGGGAAATTGCGAGACGAACGTTTTGAGCCTAATTAGTCCATGTTTGAACACTATTTGCCAAATAAAAACAAACGTGCTACAGTAGCTCCAAAATCCAAATTCACCCAACTAAACGAGGGCTTTGTTGGAGTACTGCTCTTGTATGAGAGGGTGCTGATTTGTTTCATGCTTGAAGTGCTCACGGTTGTTTTTCCTTGTGTGTCAGATTGCAGGTGGGGCGGGTTCTTCCACGAGCCCGCATAGCCGCCCCGCAAGAATGGTATTTGTGGCCGATGTGGCTTAGCTGCAAGTTTTTGCGGTTTAATATTGTCCACTCCACAAGATTTATTTTTAATTTTAATATTTTTTGATAACTAATTTTAAATCTAACACTGTAAGTTTTTTTTATAAAAAAACTAACACTTTTGGCCGCGCCTATTGTCCTGGCGTGGCCAAATGCCTGTGCCGCGCCATTTTGATAACTAATTTTAAATCTAACACTGTAAGTTTTTTTTATAAAAAAACTAACACTTTTTGCCGCGCCTATTGTCCTGGCGCGGCCAAATGCCTGTGCCGCGCCATGCATAGTGGCGCGGCAGAGGTCTGATGTGGCGACAACCGGTTTCGGTGACCGTTGACGTGGCAGCTCTTGCCGCGCCACCGACCTTGGCATGGCAGTGCCGCGCCCTGATCCGTGGCGTGGCAGAGCCGAATAAATACCGTGCCCAGTCCCGTCTGCCCAAGCAGCAAGCCCGCCTGGCCGTCGCGCCCGCCGCCCGGACGGCGGTACCTGAACGGTTTAATCCGAACGCGTCGCGCCGATAGTGGGAGTTATTCTAAGTATTGCTTGACGTAAAATCAATAGTAGATTTATTTCTGTCTTTTGTTAAATTTTTTTCACGGCCGAATAGAGAATTTGATAAGCCAATGATTTGTTTTCCGTCTTTTATAATACGGTTAACCACCAATTTAACTAATCGATTATGAAAAATTGCCACCGGCGTCGAGATACGCCGGGACTGCCGGTTCCCGAACTAGTTGGTACTTAATCTCACCGGCAGTGCTGCCGCGACGCAAAGAAACGAATATGAAACAGATAAATGAAGTCCGTGCGCAAGTTGACAAGCTGCCACATAACATTTTCATTGTTTTGACATAAGTTTGACATAACATAACCAAATAACCCCGCAAGTTTTGGACGTCAATATTCGTTTGACCTAACAAACTAAGATCCAGGAGTGTAAGGATCCCTCGGACGCCTCTGTCTCTTCGGATTTGTTGACAACACATTGGGAGTGTAGCCAACGTCGGTATGGTCGCGTCGACGGTGCGTATGGCTCGTACCCTACAAGTATATGATACGCACGATTACTTATAATTCTTTATGATCATTAGTTCATGGAGCCTACGTATTTAAATAAACTATCTTTGATAGTACCTGTGAGGCTCCTTGGGTACCAAGCGAGGCACCATCTAGCTGAGATATGCCGATCTCGTGCTGCGGCCAATTGTCCCACTGGTCGTGCTGTTTGCGGAAGCTCGGGGGGTCGTCGTCCTCGTCGTCCTCGGTTGCAGGGTCCTTCCCAGCGCTATGATGTGGTGGTGTACGCACCGCAGAAGTGACACCCGACCGCGCCGGGAGTGGCGGTTCCTCATAAGGAGTGTCCATACAACTCAGCTTCTGAGCTAGCTTGCTACAGCTCTTCTTCACCTTCTGCATAAATAGACGTTAAAGTTAGTGCATTACCTAAACGCATATACACTAAAGAAACATTTTTGAAACGGACAAGTTTATGTTACCTCCATAAAAGCCACGAGAACGCCTGGCCCCTGACCTCTAGACTCGTGAAGCCAGAACGCTGCTTCGTTGGACAGCCTTGATAATTGTGTCGCCTGGGTACAGAAATGCGGTTGGACAGTTTTAGTACACATACTTAATACCAAAAGGATAACAAATTGTACCATTCAAGTATATTACCACATATCTTTGAAGCGTGGCTCTCTCCAGCTGTGTGTCCTCCCTAGTGGTAACGTCATACACATCTTCGATGATATCTTCCTCCGAGTCCTCGTCAATCGCCATGTCAGTGTACGGGGGCTTGATATATGTCCTCGTAGACCTGTGAAACCACCGCAGGTACTCGTCGAAGGTGTGCTGGTCGTGTGGAGGACCCGCATGGACCGGATGTCGTACCCTGTTCTGCCACAAATGGATGCGCGAGCTGTGTGTCACACGCCAATCCTTAGTCTTGTACCTCTTCCTGCGGTCATACCTGCAACAAAATGATGTTAGTTGTAACACACACCTCTGGATTATAGCATTGTTATTAATCGATAACGCACCTGTGCAATTCTTGGTTGGTGGAGTAAAGTGGTGGTGGGCATGGTTGGTGGAGTAAAGCGGTGGTGGGCAGCCTGTCATTCTCCCAAACTATCTGCAGACCTGAATGGGCAAGTGAATCTCGACCACATGGAAGAAAATAAGAGAGACGTCGCAGCGATACTCGTCTGACTCGTCCCTAGTGACAGGACTGAGATAGTCCTGGAGCTCCGAAGAATCCCAAAGACACCAATGCACCTGAAATTTCGTAATTGAGTTAGGTTGTGATATAGTATACATCGAACAAGACACATGTATGATAGTAAAGAGAGCGTAACCTGGTGCTGTGTCAGGACGTCGAGACCGTCCGTGTACTCCCTGTACTTGCGCCTCGCATTCCCTCTAACTAACTCTGCTTCCGTCCAGATATACAAAGCTGTAGGGAGTACATCCTGCCCGTTCCATTGCTGCATTGAACACGATAATGAATTAGCCATTAATAATGAATTCATATGTATCTGCCTCTAAGAATATAGTGAACCGAAGTACTTACCGGTAAACCATTATTAAGGGGCCTCCCAACGGGCCATTGTTCCTAACACCACACCTGAAGTAGGTACGAGCAACCCCCAAGGTTTGCATATCCTAAGGTGCGACGACAGACAACACATAGCTGTCGATACGTCCATGTCAGGACTGCGCTGTCCTAGCTGTACGCCGCTATGTTCTCCTACGGTTGTCGTAGTATGTCAAGTAACATTCAGCTGATCGTGTTACCCGAGGCGTCTAGAAAGAGGAAAGCACCAAGAAAGTGCCAGAGCCACACACGAGCGAACCTGACGATCAAAGCCTCCTCAGCCTGTGGGTCAAAGTAATCAAAGCGCTCCGTGATCCAGGACGACGAAACCCTGGAACTTTTCCTGAAATTGACCAAAGAAAATGAGACCCCATGGCTGCAGGAAAGTAATGCAAGTATTAAATAGGCTTGAATTACTCACTTATTTTTCTTGGAAGCATCGTCGTCCGGTGGAAGAAAGCCAGTAAACTGAGCCACCAGCTCCCTTCAGTCATCGTTGTCAACTATCCCTGTCACTGGAAGTCCCCCAACCAAAGGCCTAAAATAGCCTTCACGTCCTGCAACGTCAAGGTCATCTCGCCACAAGGTAGGTGGAACGTGTGGGTCTCAGGCCTCCACCTGTTATAAGAATAGAACGACTGTTAGTTGCCTCAAATTTGTTAGAAGAAAGTTTACGTACAAAGAATGCACTCGCACCTGTCTACAGCTGCAGTAAGTAGTGCTGGGTCAAGAGGCAGAAGATCGTGGTTGACAACATGGACAAGCTCGAGGAAGCCGGCACGCCGTATGTACGGTGCATAACGCTCGTCCCACTGGTGCGCCCTGGTGTGCGTGCGGGGCCTCAAAGGAGGCAAGGACACCTCTGCGTCATTGTCACTCAACATGTGTGCTCGGTGCTAGTCGTCGTACTCCACCTCAAGAATAGGGTACAACAGGTGCTACGTGGGAGAAGTCATCCTGTTGCGAATTAATAAACAAAGCGTTAGAGTATTCAAATTAACAAAATTTAAATTAACATTAGTAAGTTCACAAACAAATCACTAACCTAACTATCCTAAATCCCTAAACCCAAAATCCTAACTATACTAGATAATAAATACATAATCAATCCCTAAAATACCTAAACCCTTTTGGGTTTAGAGTAAACTAGTATCTATACCCAAAATCCCTTACTAAATAACTAACTATAAACTAAATAATAAATACATAAACAATCTCTAAACCCAAAATCCTAACTATACTAGAACACACAACCTCAAACCTACGTAAATCACAAACAAATTCACTAACCTAACTATCCTAAATTACTAACTATCATAAATCAATACCAATCATAAAACCCTAACTATCATAAATTACTAACTATCCTAAATCCCTAATTATCCTAAATCAATAATAATCAAAAAAATATGAAATCAACCCTAACTATCCTAAATTACTAACTATCCTAAATCACGAATTATCCTAAATCAATAATAAGCAAAAAAAAATATGAAATCGAGAGGAGGTACCTTAGGAGCGGAGGGCCTTGACGCGCCGGCGTTCGTGGCGCGGTCGGCGCGGGCGCTGCGCGGCGGCTGGCGGCGCTGGCGGCGGATGGGCGAGTGCGGGCGCTGGCGGCAGGCGGGCGGGCAGGGTGCGTGCGGGCGGGCGGCCGGCCACGCGGTATTTATTCGGCTCTGTCATGCCATAGATCAGGGCGCGGCACTACCGCGCCAAGATCGGTGGCGCGACGAGAGCTGCCACGTCAACGGTCTCCGAAACCGGTCGTCGCCACGTCAGACCTCTGCCGCGCCACCATGCATGGCGCGGCACAGGCATTTGGCCGCGCCAGGGCAATTGGCGCGGCCAGCCAAAAGTATTAGTTTAAAAAAAAACTTACAGTGTTATGATTTAAAATTAGTTATAAAAAAATGTTAAAATTAAAAAAAAATCACTCCACAAAGCCCAGTGGACAAGAGGAGAAACCCGCAAAGACCCGCAAGTGCCCGCGTTCTCCAATCGGACAGTGCCCCTGCTGCACCCATCAATTGATCAGCAGTCCTGTGTTATCGCACCGTGAAGTCACTGTGATGTCGGTGTGAGCAGAGCTCGCCCCTCGTGCAAACTAC
This sequence comes from Miscanthus floridulus, assembly GCF_019320115.1. Lineage (NCBI taxonomy): Eukaryota > Viridiplantae > Streptophyta > Magnoliopsida > Poales > Poaceae > Miscanthus > Miscanthus floridulus. The sequence continues at coordinate 129,299,839 of NC_089584.1, forward strand.
AACCACTGGCTCTCCTCTTCCCCTGTCTCCAGCGCGCCTGCTCTGCTCATCGTTCCAGCAGTTCGGATGCCGATGGCCGCCGCCACGCACATGGGCGGATACGCCCACTCCTCGATCCTCGTCCATCTCGCCGCGGCTGGCACCCACTCCTACTACCCAGCCACCAGCAGCAGCAGGTCCTCTACGGCCTTGACCTCGGCACGCTGTCCCGGTCCCTGACGACGCCCGCGACCGCTTCCCCGCCGCGCCCCAACCAGCTTCCGGCCCGCGTCCCGCCGGCGCGCGGGCAAGCAACTGCCAACCACGTACATCAGCGCCGACGCCGCCAGCTTCCGGCGCATGGTGCACCAGGTCACGGGAGCCGACAATGTGCTGACACAGGAGCTGACCGACCAAGCTGGCATGTACATGATGCTGCAGGCGTCCTCGAACGTCGTGGTTGCGCTGTGCTAGCTGATGGACGCTGCTGTTGATGTTGCTTGCGGACGCTAGTGGGCTTCAAACGTTTCCCCGCAAGTCCCACTGGCCGTTTGCGGCGATAGTCTTGCGGCTTGCACAGCCAAGCCACGCAGGCTTGAAGTGGCTGGCTGGAGCTGGTGCTGGACCAGCCAGCCAGTCCCCAGCCAGTTTAAATTGGCTGAATAGCTATTTGAAATTTAAACTCTTCTCCTCAACCAATTTCAGTTGTCTAAGTTCAACAAAACTACTAAAAATTGACAAAAAAAAAGTATGTAGCCATGGCCATGAATTTTAAACTACAAAACTCTCATGTATTAATCAACACTCATGGTATTTCAACTGATGAACTACACTTGTATTAATCAATTCTCATGGTATTTCAGTCCTCCTTGCATTGAAAACCAGCTTGTTCCTTAGCCTCAACTGAGAACTTCTTCCTACCTTCTAAGAACTCCTAACAAATGAACAAAGAATCATAAGCAATGGTCCAATCAAACACAAAAGTCAATAACACTACAATTAACCGGGATCGATGAATTTTCTTCGATTCAGAGCAACAGCTACATACAAAACAATCAAAAAAACAAAAGAAGGCATCCAAGTTGTGTTATCCAGTTCTCGACCCCTACTATACATCTTTTAAGCAATGAGTTATCAACAATCTGTACAAAGGAAGTAATAGTATGCCAATAATTATGTCTGCCTAAGTAAAAATGAAAAGATAGGAAATCAAAATATGAGATCCAGATAGCCAACCTGAACCAGTTCCACCAGCAATAGAGTGACAAAGAACCAAAACCCTCAACTCTATCACTTCCATCTGCTTCTCTGTCAACCATGTCCATGATATCATCAAAAACTAGTTCACCCTATGAGAATATGAAAAGGCATTTGAACATTTATTTCTAAAACGAGAAAAGGAACAATTAGCCTACTGACAAAACAATCAAGTCCTCAAAGCCTGCTAGATTGGTCCATCCAGTGGAAACCTTAGGTGCAAACAAAGATACAAAGCGCAACTATACCTGATGATATCCACTGGCCCAGTTGTTCGTGTACTCGTTGTTCTGAACTCCATTGATCACTCTCGGCTCCAGGTCACTGAATGCTAACAACTTCACAAAATCAAGCTTGCCAGGTCAGTGAATGTATGTACAGCTACATGCTACATGAATGAATGATCTGGGTGCTGGGTCATTTTCATCCCACCCTCACACATAACTTCACAAAATAAACTTACTAGGTCAGTGACAAATTCAGCAGCAATGTCCTTCACTAGTGACTACAGTTTGTGGCTGCAAAATCAAGAACACCACATATGAGCAAACAACAATGTCTTTTATTATCACTTACAATGTAAATTACTAATATGAACTGTATTGGATAATTGATTGCAGTATAAACTTAATAAAATAACAAAAAATTAAATTAAGGAAGTAGAAAAAGGATGAAATAATCTTGGCCCATTCAGTTACTTACCTTATACAGATGATACATGCATTTACTAAACAGGATCTACTTCTAGTTCGTAGCTACCAAATGACAGTCCATTACAAATACCCAACAAATGACACTCCATTTGTTCAATCCATACAACAAAAGATTACAACATCCACTAGGGTTAACAAATCTTGCCCCACACAAAATGCATTCCTTAAATACCTAACTTAAATTCAAGTACTAAAGTAGGTTCATTACATCACCTTCCCTCAACTATATTCCACTCCACACTACAGCTGATATCAACTCCCTTACTACAGTTGTTTGGGTTCCACTATTTAGTATCACCCACTCCGATAGCTCATACGACGGTGCATTATGTCCATACTTATGCGTCCACAAATAATTATCCATTGCAAAGAATGATATGATAATCATCGCTTGCTTTTTCCTCGGAAAGAAAGGAACCCGTTCAAGAATATGCCACCGTTCTTTGAGCCCCCCAAATCTCCTTTCATTTACATTGCGCAGCCTCGCATGAATGTAGTTAAATTTCTCTTCACGTTCTAACGTCTCCAATTCTACGCCCCTAAAGTCGTTTATATGGTACCTTGTATTCTGGAAAGAAGTCATGTATCCTTTCGTCTCCGTGTATCCCGAGCCTGCCAGGTAGTAGCATCCTACAATAATTAAAATAATTCCACAATTAGTGCCAACAATGGCCTACCAACTACCTACACACATACTGCATCAAAGATATTTTCAAGCTATCACGAACCTGCTGGTGGATGCGGGAACCATTCATCGCCCTGACAGTCTCTTAGGACTACCATGTCATGACATGCTCCCGCCTTCCCGGCACCCACATAGGTGAAGCGGCCATCCATATCCACAATGGCGCAAACATTAATTGAAGTTTCTCCTTTCCTATTGAAGAAGTCACCTTTGGCTTTATGATTAACCTCAACCTTTATGTGGGCACCATCTATATCACCTATGCACCCATCAAACCATGGTGCATATTCAGCAAGTTTCTGGCTGACTCGTGGGTAGTTCCTATCTGCTGAAACTAGTATAGTCTGTGCCCACCTATACATAACCTCTGCTAGTGCAGTTACCTTCCTACTAACCGTATCTAAGGACCTTTCAAATCTGTCTTTGCATTCTCTAATAGCAGACTGGTGGGCACAAGTCCAGACATACATTCCTAAAGCTTCAACGGAACTACACTTGTCTGTAGATGGCAGCCCAAACGGAAGCACACATGTTATGCAAATGCATGAAGGCATCACGGGACATACGTAAATTGTCTATGCATTTTGTGGGGTTGTCAAGAGTAAGTTGCATCCATTGCGCGCCAGTGAGCTTGGGTATGGGACAAGGGGGATTTGCCGTAGGATGTTGCTGCGCTAGCATACCTTTCAACCTTCTTAGCACCACAGCTGCCTTTGCCAAGTTCACCATGCCTGGTCCTTCACTAGAAGTGTCGCTATTGGACGACTCCTCATTGCTACTCATGCTGCAATATTAAAAAGGGCACAAACCAAAAAGATGTGACAACATATATTGGCATGGTATCGTACCAAAAATAACAAGAAAGAAGCACTTTCAATTACCTCAATACACATGGAGGCACAACAGTCAATTAATGAAATTTCTACAGTCAATTAATGAAATATCTGGCGCTGTTAAACAATCTCCTGCTACCAAAGTTTACTATACATGCTCAAATCAGAAATTGACATAAAATAGAATGCAGATGGCGCTTCAACTAGAATGCTCATCTAAGTGAACATAGTTCTCGACAACGGTCTTTATTACAACGAAAGCAAAGAACATAACGCTGACAAGGTACATAAACAACTCAACATGCTAATGCTGGAAAACTAAACCAACTTAACAAGCCGCAGGAGGAAGTATGGTGCTGGTCACTTTGACTTGGAGGAAACGAAGTCCCATGAGACATTCACCTAGTTCAATCGTCCCTCTTTTGTTTGCAAATTAAGAAAAGCCTGACGACGGATCCTGTTGCTGCAAAGATTAAGGGATTGGGCAAAGACTACATCACTCTCGCTGTAACCATCTTGCTTAAGAGTCTCATGGACTTGGGCAATCTCCTCGGCATCAGTGGCTACATGGGCCTGTTTCCCCCTAGCATCCCTGATAATGTTGCTCAGGTCATCAAGGCAGTCATCAAGGGTTGTTGTCCTGCTACTCTTCTTACTGTGAGGACTGTTAACGGAATGGTCCCTAGTGACTCTCTTAGAGGGCTAACCAACACTACGTGGTTGTAAGGGCTCATCGGACAAGGCTCGAGGAGTTTGAGGGCTGGCACTACTAGGTGTATGGTCAGGTTGATGTCCCCCTGCAGATACCAACTCGCCCCTGTCACGTGGAGTGCGTCCCAAAATCAAGGTCAGTTGCTCATAGCATGGTGGACGTCTGAACCTCTCACGGGCGGTTTTGTTACTTTCCTGCACGTGATCCAGGGATGACCATGTTACTAGTCAGTTAGTGCGAACCTAAATGCTAAAAAAGAGTCAACAAAAAGGGTGTAGTTAGTACCCCGTTGCCTGTGGCGTACCAACCGGGATCAGCTGTCACCTCTCCAGTCTGCGGGTCATGGCCAAGCCTAGTATGGATCTGTCCGTCGCACCAATTGAAATACGCCCTTTTCAGCTCGTTGTGCTTGTTCTGGAGCTGTTTCTTGTTGTACCCGAGCCTTGTGGCCTCGTTAAAGGCACGATAGACATTTGTCCACCCAAGAGAGGTTGGGTATTGTTGCCCCAGTGACATAGGTTTTTCTGCTGAGTGATTAGCTCAAGAAACAATGAGCAGGTTTTTTCATCCCAACTAGCACGGTCACGGTTCATCTAATGCAATGTGCGAAATTCCGATGTATTATTGTCATGGATGCTATGGAAAAGGGAAAAAGATGTTTCTAGCATTACGCAAAGTAGGGTTCGGGCGAAGGTAAAGGGAACTTGCCTTTCCAAAACGTTTGCGGTGTTTTGAACGGAGGTAGTACGCAAAGTAGGGTCCGGTTGCAAGATTGGAAGCAATTAGGATCTTGCTAGCTTATGCTTGTGCCCACAACATCAAGTTGTACCAAATGGATGTGAAAAGTGCATTTCTCAATGGGTACATCAATGAGCTTGTGTATGTTGAGCAACCTCCCGGTTTTGAAGATAAGAAGAAACCCAACCATGTCTTCAAGTTGAGAAAAGCTTTGTATGGATTGAAACAAGCACCTAGAGCATGGTATGAGAGATTGAGGGATTTCCTACTCTCTAAGGGATTTAAGATGGAAAAGGTTGACACCACTCTCTTCACCAAGAAGCTTGGAAATGACTTGTTTATAATGCAAATCTATGTTGATGATATCATCTTTGGGTCAACAAATTAAGAATTTTGTGAGGAGTTTAGCAAGATGATGGCAAGTGAGTTTGAGATGTCCATGATTGGAGAGCTTAGTTACTTCCTTGGTCTTCAAATCAAGCAAATGAAGAATGACACATTTGTAAGTCAAGGCAAGTATATCAAGGACATGCTCAAGAAGTTTGGAATGGATGATAGTAAAGCTATTAGTACACCAATGGGGACAAGTGGAAGCTTAGATAGTGATGCTAGTGGCAACATGGTGGATCAAAAGATGTATCGGTCTATGATTGGAAGCCTACTCTATGTGACCGCATCAAGACCGGATGTGATGTTTAGTGTATGCATGTGTGCTAGATTTCAAGCCTCACCAAGAGAAAGTCATTTGAAGGCAACAAAGAGAATATTAAGGTACTTGAAGCATACACAACATGTTGGATTATGGTATCCCAAAGGAGCAAGATTTGAGTTGATTGGATATTCGGATTCCGATTATGCGGGATGCAAAGTTGAGAGAAAGAGCACATCGGGCACATGTCAACTATTGGGAAGATCACTTGTATCTTGGTCATCAAAGAAGCAAAATAGTGTAGCACTTTCAACCGCCGAAGCGGAGTACATTTCGGCCGGTAGTTGTTGTGCTCAATTACTTTGGATGAAGGCTACTTTGAGTGACTTTGGAATCAAGTTCAAGCAAGTGCCATTGCTATGTGACAATGAAAGTGCCGTAAAGCTCACCAACAACCCGGTTCAACACTCAAGAACAAAGCATATTGATGTCCGCCACCATTTCATAAGAGATCACCAACAAAAAGGGGACATTTGCATAGAGAGTGTGGGCACCGAAGATCAACTTGCCGACATATTCACCAAGCCACTTGATGAGAAGAGGTTCTGCAAGCTAAGGAATGAATTGAACATACTTGACTTCTCCAATATGTGTTGATGCACCCCCATTATTTGACATGCCTCTCCTTCGAGCAATCCAAGGTAAAAGTTGATTGGCATGGCATACATCCTTGCTAAGGACATGATTAGTGCATCTAGGCATATTTCACATTTGAATAGGCTCATTCATGAATATTAAATGAACTTGATGCTTGTATGGTACCACTATTGCTTGTATGTTTGAAATGATCTAGTGGTAGCATATGACATGTTTGTGGGCTTGTAAACCTAGTGTTTGATTTAGAAAATGAGCTATAAGTGTTTAACTCAACATGGTATAAGATAACCCTTATTTGGAGGTGTGAAGAAGCTTGTCCTTGGATCAAACCGAGTTAAATAACTTTTGCAAGTACTCTAGATTGAACAAATTGGGAAAATGATCCTCATTTCACATGGTTTCACCCCAACATATCTATAGTTTGAGGTCACCCCTATCTATACTTTAAGCCTTTGTGGTCATTGATGACAAAGGGGGAGAAATAGTGTACAAAGATAGTGAAACAAAGGGGAAGAGATAATAGATGACAAAAGAAGGGGATCAATTCAAATTTTGAGCATACAAATAGGGGGAGCAAGCTCATAAACTTGTATGGTACATTTGAATGAGCATTACATATGTTTGCTTGCATGGCATAAGTTTTAATTTCAAAAATCCATGCTTGTGTGGTGTATGCTAGTTGTAGGTTTGAATGTTGAAATGAAAAACTAGCATGCATAGGCTAAGTAACTAGACTTATGTTCATTATATGGAAACTAGACCCTTGCATGTAATGTTGATCTCACGGGGTATTCTAGTTCCTGTATATGTCTAGTTACTAATGGTGCTAAGGATGGTATATTGATGCACTCCGATTGGTATCACGCTTCAAAGGTCCATTTCTTATACCTTAGCATCATTTGGTAGAAATTGACTCCTATATTTCCTATCTAATCATATGTGCAAAACTTCAATCCAAACTCTTAGCACATATGTAGGGGGAGCAATTGCTATCATATGGAGTTCATGAAACTTGCCCATATCCTTTACACTTGGTAAATATGCTTGGGCAAGCAACATGGATTCAAATAAACTTTAATTCATATCTTTGTATAAGGGTTGTCATCAATTACCAAAAAGGGGGAGATTGAAAGCTCTAGTTTGGTTTTGGTTAATTGATGAAACCCTAAGTGCTAACCTAGTTTATCAAGATGATTATGAGATAGGTAGCACTACTCCAAGTGATGAAGCAATGGCGAAGATCATGACAATGGTGATGGCATGGTGATGGTCAAATGCTTAAACTTGGAAAAGAAGAAAGAGAAAAACAAAAGGCTCAAGGCAAAGGTATAAAATATAGGAGCCATTTTGTTTTGGTGATCAAGACACTTAGTGAGTGTGATCACATTTAGGATTGATAGCCGTACTATTAAGAGGGGTGAAACTCGTATCGGAATGCGGTTATCAAAGTGCCACTAGATGCTCTAACTCATTGCATATGCATTTAGGATCTAGTGGAGTGCTAACACCCTTGAAAATGTTTGTGAAAATACGCTAACACATGTGCACAAGGTGATACACTTGGTGGTTGGCACATTTGATCAAGGGTAGTGAAGTTTAGGTGCAAGGGCAAGAAACTCCACCGGCGGAGTGTCCGCCCGTAGAGTGCGGACAGTCCGACGGTGCCACCGCCACCCTAGATAGAAAAATCGGTGGTCACTGTGAGTGACCGGACGCTGATCTTGGGTGGACCGGCGCGTCCGGTCAGGCATAGCAGAGAGGTCGCCAGTTTCGGTGTTGCACCGGACGCTGGACCTGAGATGCACCGGACGCTAGTTTCTACGTCCGGTCAAACTGACATGGCGACACAGTGACTAGGGTTTAGCACCGGACGCTGGTCTGTGTCCGGTCAAGGTGGACCGGACGCGTCCGATCGAAGAAAACCAGATTTGGACCGTTACTGTAAACGACCGGACGCTGGTGGTTCAGCGTCCGGTCAGTTTTGCCAGAGCGTCCGGTCAGTTAATAGCCGTTGTGATCTGGCTGCTCAAGTTTAACTCAGAATGACACGTGGCTTACATCTGTGGACCGGACGCTGTGTCCAGGGTCCGGTCAGTATGACCGGAGCGTCCGGTCAGAGCGCGATTTACCCAGTGAAGGGGTATAACGGCTCTATTTGATGGGGGCTCTATTTATAGCCCCATGGCCGGCTCAAGGGATAACTCTTGCACATTTTCATTGACATAGCAACCTTGTGAGCTTAGCCAAAGCCCTCCCACTCATCTCCATCATTGATTCATCATCTTTGTGAGATTGGGAGTGAATCCAAGTGCATTGCTTGAGTGATTGCATCTAGAGGCACTTCGTATTCGTGTTGCGCTGTGGATTTCGCTTGTTACTCTTGGTGGTTGCCACCACCTAGACGGTTGGAGCAGCGGTGGAGGATTGGCACGAGTTGGTGATTGTTCGTGGCCATCTCTGGTGATTGTGAGGGGAGTTGTACCTTCCCCGGCGAAGCGCCGAAAGGTAACTCTAGTAAATTGCTCGTGTCATTGAGTTACCTCACTTGTGGGTCGGTTCTTGCGGTGTCCAATCGTGTGGACGAGGTTTGTGAAACACCTCTTAGCCACCGAACCACCAAGTGTTGGTCGACACAACGGGGACGTAGCGTGTTGGCAAGCACGTGAACCTCGGGAGAAAATCGTTTGTCTCTTGTCTTTGGCATTCTCCTGGTAATTGGCTATATATTCATCTTGTGATTGGTCCATCCCCTACACGTCGGTATAATCACTCTACTCACTTATTTACATTCTTGCAAACTAGTTGAAACAAGCTCTTTAGTGTAATTAGAATTGAGAGCTTGCTTTATTATTTACATTCATCTAGTTGAGCTCTTTAGAGTAGCAAGATTGAGAGCTCTTATTGAGTAATTACATAGCAAGTTTGTGTGCCTAAGTAATCATTGCAACTAGAATTATTGGATAGGTGGCTTGCAACCCTTGTAGAGCTAGAGCAAGTTTGCATTACGCTATTTGTCATACTAATCAAATTGCTCTAGTTGATTTGTAGATTTTTAAATAGGCTATTCACCCCCCCCCCCCCCTTAGCCATATTAGGACCTTTCAAGCGGCCAAAAGTTTCTCGAGAAATTTTACGGCTTCCATTGGCCTCCTCTCTGGTCGTCGTTTTCGGTCCTTCAACTTGATGATCTAGCACTAGGTCCATCACTCCTCTGTATTGTTCGATGGGTCATTCCATCTTACTCACACATATCTGGTGATCATCGTCTCGCCGGATGTTCCACTGTACCTCTATCTTTTCATTTGGTGAATGACATGGTGATCCTTGTTTTCAATGTGCATCGTCCATGTGCCTCGATGTTGGTCACGATCAAGTGCTCAGATGTTTGGTCTAGCAAGGAATCTTCATCATATCTTCTTTGTTTTAACTCGGATTTTGATCGTTCTTCTTCTATATTGTTCCTTAGCGTCCATAAACCTATGCAAATTTGTCTAACATATCTTGATGAGTTTACACTTTACTACAAATGCATCTATTGTAGTAAGCATGAGCCTATTGACGATCAAAATTGGCCGTTGCGGCTTTGTTGGCAAAACCAGCTAGGTAGGGTTGTCAGGCCAACTAGGCCATGTTTTACAAACTGGCTAGGCTGGGTTGCCAGGTTGGCTAGGTCAATTTTAACCGAGTGGAGATCTATGTTGAGTTTGAGTTGTAAACAATCTTTAGATGCGATAAGTCCACCCCCCCCCCCCCCCCCCCCCCAAATAAATATGAGGGGGCAATGACCGATTGAGGATATTCAGTCGATGATATACTATTTTGCCTTTTCCAAACCATAGCATTTCCATCCCCAATTGTTATTCTGCAAGCTCCTCAATAGTGTTTGTGGGTGTTCTAAATGACCTGCCGAGATCCTAGGACAACCCTATGTGCACCTTCCCAGTGGGCTCTTTCTCAGGATGCATTTTCTAGGCTTTCGTGATTTCTCTAGTAAAATAAGTTAGGCCAATTTCTGAAGTCGGCTAGGCCAGGTTGGCTAGGGTTCTTCACGAGGTGATCTCCATATGATCTGAGCGTTCTAGCTCTTTGAGTGTGGGATCAGATTTGCGTCCACAGAGCAAAAATGATCTCACGATGTAGAGGCTGTTATATCAATCAAACCATTTAAATAAACTGGGCGAAAATATAGGTTGGCCAAGTGGGAGTTAATGTGCCAACCCAAAATCAAGGGGGTTTAGGCATACATAATTTGGAGCTACAAAATAAATGTTTATTGAGTAAATGGCTATATAAATTATTAAATGAGGAAGGTCTTTGGCAACAACTTTTGAGAAATAAGTACCTAAAAGATAAACCACTTGGGAGCTGTACAAAAAAACCAACAGATTCACATTTTTGGAAAGGTCTGATGAAAGTTAAAGATACCTTTATGAGTTTCGGCACTTTCAAGGTGTTAGATGGGTCCCAAATCCGCTTCTGGTTTGATACCTGGTTAGGTAATAAACCGTTGAAGGATAAGTTTCCCGCATTGTTTAATATAGCGAGAAGAAAAACAGGATTATGTGGCAACTGTTCTTGCAACGGTCCCTTTAAATATTTCCTTCCGACGAAATTTAGTGGATAGGAATTTAAGAGATTGGCACATGATTGTAGCTTCTCTACAAGATATAAACTTACAGGGGGAAAGGGACAAATTTCACTCAACACTTAATTCATCAGGTACCTTTTCAGTGAGATCTATGTATGCTGCGTTAATTAACAATGGGGTAAGGGTGTCATAAGATATTTGGCAGGTTAAGATCCCATCAAAGATTAGAATTTTTTTGTGGTATTTAAAGAGAGGTGTGATTTTAACTAAGAATAACCTTGCTAGACGTAACTGGAATGGTGAGAAAAGTTGTGCTTTTTGCCATTGTCCAGAAACGATCCAACATCTCTTTTTCCACTGTACATACGCTAAATTCTTATGGCGCGCTGTTCATCTCATGTTTGGATTACCACCCCCACTGAGTATAGATGATCTTTTTTGTTAATTGGTCAAAACGGGGTAGTAAGCTTTACAATTCATTGTTTTTAACTGCAGCTTCAGCTTTATATTGGACCATTTGGATAACAAGAAATGAGGTAGTCTTTGACAAGTGCAGACCAAATTTTTTTTTGCAGGTTCTCTTCCGGGGAACTTACTGGCTGCGGCAATGGGCAAAGTTGCAGCGGCGTGAGGAGCTTCGTCTTCAGCTTCTTGCGGGGCAACGTTTAGAGACGTCCGCGCTTCACTTCTTTAGTTCCAATGGATGGTTATCGAACAGATTTATTGGTTAGCGTTTGTCAGGATCTCTTTGGTGTCAACTTTGTTATCCTTTTGGATGTTTTGTGGCTCTCTAAGTTTTTGAGTTGGGCAAGGGTCTTAGACCTGGTGTTTGTAATAATTGGCCTGATTCTACCATCGGATAGATGAAGCCGGATGTTTTATCCATTATCTAAAAAAAATTAAACTGGGCATGAAAAGAATGTAATGTGAATCAACTCTCACGTTTTTGGCTTTCTGTGTATTTAATTTTAGCCTTGTCTTTCTAGTTCGATATGTTGAATGGGAAGTAATAGGCAACAGATTTCTCACCAACTATTGCTACCAGGTCGGTGGTAGAGCAATGCATGGTTCTAGTACGTGAGAGGTGAAATATTTGACGAAATAGATTTGCGAAAGTATGGGCAACCTGCTCGGTAGTTCGCACTAACAACAAAGAAAGCGAGAGTTCTTGAAGGAATCGCACACGCACTGAATTTTCTATACCAAAAACCACTGCCCAATACCTACAGCGCTCCTTGCTTTCTGTTACCCTCTTGAAACAAATGGCACCAACCCCAGTTAGATTAGTCCCTACCAGCACGTTCACTGAAGTGAGGAATATTGCCTATTCTTGTTAGGCAGGATGGGCATGAAGGCAAGAAGTATGGACAAGTGCAACGCATTTTATTTGTCCTTGATGAATTCAAAATCTTGCGAGACATGGGCGCAGAGGAAAGCCTCTCCACACGGCTCGTGTGCAGAGGACATAAATATACACGAGGGCGCCAAAACATTTCCCAACTCACCAAGAACAGCGCCGCCATTTCTTTATCGCAGCGCCTAAACCCAGCCCTCCTAATTATATCGCCACAGTGCTGTTACAACCAGGTGCGATTCCAAGCTTAAAACGCACCGGCATGGCCACTGTACTGGATGCTGGTGTCCTGCACTCGCACCCCTATGCCGTCGCCGCGGCGGCAGCCGCATTGGTCTCGGCGTACATGGTGTGGTTCTGGGCGCTGACGCGGCGGCTGTCCGGGCCGCGGATGTGGCCCCTCGTCGGCAGCCTGCCCAGCGTCGTCCTGAACCGGGCGCGGGTCCACGACTGGATCGTCGACAACCTGCGCTCCACGGGGGAAGCGGCCACGTACCAGACGTGCATCCTGCCGCTGCCGTTCCTCGCGCAGCGCCAGGGGCTGGTGACCGTGACGTGCCACCCGCGGAACCTGGATCACATCCTGCGCGCGCGTTTCGACAACTACCCCAAGGGCCCCATGTGGCAGGCGGCGTTCCACGACCTCCTAGGCCAGGGCATCTTCAACTCCGACGGCGAGAAGTGGCAGCTCCAGCGCAAGACGGCGGCGCTCGAGTTCACCACGCGGACCTTGCGCCAGGCGATGGCACGCTGGGCCAACCGCATTATCAAGTACCGCCTGTGGAGTATCCTCGCAGACCACTGCGAAGCCGCAGCGAGCGTCGACCTCCAGGACCTGCTCCTGCGCCTCACCTTCGACAACATCTGCGGCCTCACTTTCGGCAAGGACCCCGAGACATTGTCGCCGGGGTTGCAGGACAACCCCTTCGCCAATGCCTTCGACTCCGCTACCGAGGCGATGCTGCAGAGGTTCCTGTTCCCCAGCTTCTTGTGGCGCATCAAGAAGGCGCTCGGCGTCGGCAGCGAGCGGAACCTCCGCGAGAGCCTCGCGATCGTGGACCAATACATGACAGAGGCCATCGCGGCGCGCAAGGCGACGCCGTCGGACGACCTGCTCTCCAGGTTCATGAAGAAGCGCGACGGCAATGGCAGGGCGTTCCCAGAGGACGTGCTCCAGTGGATCGCGCTCAACTTCGTGCTCGCCGGGCGCGACACGTCGTCCGTCGCGCTCAGCTGGTTCTTCTGGATGCTCATGCTGCGGCGCGACGTCGAGCGCAAGGTGGTCCTGGAGATCGCCTCCGTGCTCAGGGAGACGCGGGGCGACGACACCGGGAGGTGGACTGAGGAGCCGCTGGACTTCGACGAGCTGGATCGCCTCGTGTACCTGAAGGCGGCATTGGCGGAGACGCTGCGGCTGTACCCGTCGGTGCCGCAGGACTCCAAGTACGTGGTGGAGGACGACGTGTTGCCCGATGGCACCTTGGTGCCGGCCGGCTCAGCGATCACCTACTCCATCTACTCGGTTGGACGAATGGAGAGCATCTGGGGGAAGGACTGCGCTGAGTTCCGGCCTGAGCGGTGGCTCTCCGCTGACGGGACCCGGTTCGAGCCGGCCAAGGACGCGTACCGCTTCGTGGCGTTCAACGGCGGGCCGCGGATTTGCCTGGGCAAGGACCTGGCGTACCTGCAGATGAAGTCCGTCGCGTCCGCTGTGCTGCTGCGCCACTCGGTGGATCTCGTCCCTGGGCACAAGGTGGAGCAGAAGATGTCGCTCACTCTGTTCATGAAGAACGGCCTCCGCGTGCACGTCAAGCCGCGGGACCTCGCCGCATACGTCACGGCACCGGAGGAAGCACCGCAGCTGGGAGCCTCTGTGATCCCGACCACAACTGCAGCAGCTGCATAAGCCTTGCATGTGCCCGCGCACATTGGCATTGGCTTCTTCGTGCTGAAGTTCTTCTATGCGCCTCTGCCTGTCAAAGTCATATCGTTTTCTCCGTTTCCCCCCTCTTCGTTAGACCGTTAAGTTTGTGGGTGACATGGCGTCATATGGTTGTACTTGTGTGCTTTTTGTGTGGTTGGATCGGTTTGTGTACTTTTGTTCAGGTCAATGGATCGACAGAGCAATGGAGTTCTTTACTTTGCACATACAAGTATAAAACCTGTTTTAAATCAGTGGCGGAGGATGGAGGGTGTATCTCTCTCGTCTCTGTCTGTGTACACACAAGCGGTAGGCTAAAATGTGCCCAGGCATATTCTATACAACGGATGTGTCACTCTAAAGGCGTGTTTAGTAAAACTTCTGTTTGAGGCAAAACAACTTCTCTGATAAAATAGTTTTTTTTAGCCCTAGCTTCACTTGGTATAAAAAAAATGTTTGGCAAAATAACTTCTCCTGATCAGTGAAAATGGTGAAATATCCAAAATATCTTTATTTTTTCCTTTTGTTCTTCACTCTCCTTATCTTTTCCTATGCTGAAACCGCAACACACCTCATCTCTTTCTTCTTTCCTCTTCCGACGCCTCCATTGCCCTCGCACCCCTTTCCTCCGGGGCCGTGCCGAGCCACGTCACCGTCTCCATACTAGCGTCGCACCACCGAGCCGTGCCATCATCGTCTCCTTGTCCCGCTCCACGCCGTCTCGCCACGCCGTCGTTTCAAATATGTGCCTCTCTGCCTATCCAAGTCATATCGTTCTTTTCGCCCCCCCCCCCCCTCTTTGTTAGACTGTTAGGTTTGTGGGTACCTGGCGTCATATGGTTGTACCTATGTACTTTTGTGTGGATGGATCGGTTTGTGTACTTTTGTTTAGGTTTGATGGATCGACAGAGCAATGGAGCTTTTTACTCTGCATATACGAGTATGAAACATGTCTTAAATCAATGTCGGAGGATGAAGGGTGTACTATGTCTCTCTCGTCTCTCACTATGTACACACAAGCGGTAGGGCTAAGGGGTGGTGGTGTTTGGATCCTTAGAGCATCTCCAGTCCAATCTCATCCCTTGTCTCCATAAAACTGTCAATTGGGGGAGATGGAGCTATTTTGTTGCTCCAGCATGTCTTAGATAAACCAGCAGTGTCTAACACGGCGCTCACCAAGTCAGTCAACGTCCGTTTTCTCGTAACAGCAATCCCAATTGATTCAAGCAAATAAGGAGGCGTACTCTCATAAATAATACCGTGTTGCTCACTTAATTCATCAAACAATATGAGAAAATAGTCACCATCTCGATCCGACCTTAGACTCTTAATCTTTCTCTCTAGTAGGTTCTCAACTTCAGCCTTATAGATTTTAAAGTAGTCTAGTGTTTCATCCTTAGATTTAATCAAGTAAACATAGAAAAATCTAGTTGCATCATCCATTAAAGTCATGAAATATCTCTTTCACTTTTTGTCTAACACACTATTCATCTTGCATAGATCAGAATGTATGAGTTTTAGAGGTGCCAAGTTTCCCTCCTCCGCTGCCTTGTGAGGCATTCGAGGTTGCTTTGATTGCACATGACTATGTGTCGGGTTCATAAATCTGGGGTCCCTCGTGGACCGGCTTCCCAACAGAGACTCGGCCCAGCAGGCAATGTTGCAAACTACGCGCAACTCATGGGCCGGCCCAAGTACCTAAACAATAGGCTAGAAGGGCGAACCAATCACTGACCGGAAGGCCTGGTCGAGGAGGAACGGCGCCCGTTTTCTGACTCCGGCCCACCTCTCCGACCGGAGCGCTCGCTTCGGTCTCCAGCCTGCCTCCGGATGGCCTCTCCGATCGCAAGGCCGGGCCAAAGCACTACTTCCGACTCCGATCCACGTCTCCGACCGGGGATGCGCCAAACCCCTGCTCACTGCTCTTCTCCGACTGGCGCGATCAGAGCCGACTGGGACCAACCGACCGGCGACGCCCGCTCGGTAAGGACCAGGAAACGGATGGAGAAAGTAAGGCAGGGCGCCAAAGTCAAACTGCAATACCAGGGTCCGTACCCTGTACACCTGCAAAAACAGTACTCTGCAACCTCCCTGGCACGTCAGAACCCAAGCAGTGTTGTAGGCGCCGATATTTTCCCCTATAGTATTATGGGCGCCATTAATTCCCATATGGTAAGGCTCCCCCACATGCCTCTGGGCATTGACAGTGTTATGGGCACCGGCATTTACCGTACCAGGCAAACATGGTAAAACCCCTTGCATGCCTCCAGGTATCAACAGTATGGCAGGCACCGACATCTGCCATACCCAAAGAAGACAACACAACCTCCCACGTGCATCTGACATACAACGGTGTTGTGGGCGCCTACCATCATCTTGTACCCATCGGCATGGGAAGCAAGACTTAGCAGCAAACGTACCCCTTCCCTCTCACTTGTAAGGCCATCCCCTTTATCTACGAAAGGGGATGCGCTCTTCCAACAGACAGAGCCATCAGATCCATTAGATAGATCAAGTTCACTACTACACAGCAGCAAAACCACCAGGTTCAAACCACGAGCACACGCTCGAACACTTAGCTCATAGCGGGGCTCCCGTCACTCTTGGCCCTTTCGACCAAAGTCCGACCGAACCTCTTGTACCCCCCATCTTTCCCCTTCCTGTTTGTAACTCCACTGCAAACTTCGAGCACCTGGGCTCAGGAATAAAGTCACCGACCGACTCAAACTGGACGTAGGGCATGTTGCCTGAACTAATATAAATCCTATGTCATTGAGTGCTAGTCCATCTCCGATCACAACGTACGGCAAAACTATAAATATTTACGTGTTGGTCACTTTCTGCACTGATAGTTGGCGCCGTCCGTGGGGAAGACGTTGTACGTTCAACACTTTTTGGTCATCGGATGGCCCACTTTTCCGCCACCTTCACCATGGCGGGCTCAGGCGATACGACTCGCTTCGGCTCACTAGAGTTTCCCACACTCCCACCTGTTGGGATGTGGGTTCCACCCGTCTCCAAGCCATCTCAGGCCTTCCTCTTTGGAAGCCTAGACTTCATCGCCGACCGACTCGGCGTACTACACCTCTGTGAGGAGGCACTCGTTCCGGCGCCCGTTGAAGGGGCACCCTCCATCGGCTCCAGGACACACAATGACTTCAACGACGAGGCATCTGCACTTCATTCCGAGCAAACTCTCTGCTCAAACCCCGCTGTGAGTAATGTACATGCTGTTATTTACTTGCTATTCTCTATCTTCCGCCAATTATCCGGAGGGACCCCGTTGTCCCCGCCGCAACCGCCATGCGATCGGTTCCCCTACGGCCTCACGTCCCCCGTGGACACGTACGCCGGGGGGTTTCAAAGGATGCCGGCGCCGCCCCCTCTCATGTCCAAATTCATGGGGATGGCGAGCTACGCTCCCACCTATCTCCTCGACCTCATGGATGACGATGTTGAGAGTAACGGCTCTAGCATCGGTGACGTGGCACCGAGCCACCGTCTGTCCCGGGAGTGCGCTATGGCGGACGCTCCGAGACAGCCATGAAAGCTCTAGTTTGGTTTTGATGAATTGATGAAACCCTAAGTGCTAACCTAGTTTATCAAGTGATCATGACATAGGTAGCACATTCCAAGTGGTGAAGCAAATGAAGATCATGACATGATGATGGTGATGCCATGGTGATGATCAAGTGCTCAGACTTGAAAAGAAGAAAGAGAAAAACAAAAGGCTCAAGGCAAAGGTATAAATGGTAGGAGCTATTTTGTTTTGGTGATCAAGACACTTAGAGAGTGTGATCACATTTAGGTTTGATAGCCGTACTATTAAGCGGGGTGAAACTTGTATCAAAATGCGGTTATTAAAGTGCCACTAGATGCTCTAACTCATTGCATATGCATTTGCGAGGCACGACTCTGCTTGGCGCCTTCCGCAAGACATCGGGAAGATATCCTGAAGATAATATGAGATCTGTTAGGATATATATGATCCCAAGATTCCTATAATCAGTTATTACTTTCTGGTTATCTCTTAGATCTAACCGACTTGTAACCCTACCTCTCGGACTATATAAGGCGGGCAGGGACCCCCTCTAAAATCACGGCATATCATACGATAGCTAATACAAACCAACAAACCATAGGAGTAGGGTATTACGTCATACTGATGGCCTGAACCTGTCTAACTTGTGTGTCTATGTTGCCTTCTTGTTCTTGATCTCGCGCTCCTCTACCGATCAATCTACCTTCGTGGGATACCCCTCGGAGGACTGCCGACGATATTCTGTCGACAGTTGGCGTGCTAGGTAGGGGTGTGCGTGCTGTTTTCTTGTCGAACAAGATGGCTTTTTCCGCAGGCTCTTTGTCCCTTCCACAGCCCGGCCAGATCTTCACGGTCGGATCCATCTCGTGGGTCATCAACGCTGACGGAGTCGGAGAGCTCCTCGAGACGGAGCAGATCGGTTCTGCGTCGGCCACCCCCGCACCTGCAACTGCAGATCCAATCTCGGAGGCGATTCTGAGATCTCTTTCGGCAACAACTCGCCGTCCGCTTCCTCGCTACTAGAGGAGGCCAATCAACAACGATAATCTGATCGAATCCATCGATCGGGTCGGACTGAAGCTCGCCGATTGTCTCTCCATCGCCGAATTGACACTGAACACTCTGGTTCAATGCCAACCACCCTATGATCCAGATCTATTAGAGGGTGCTTGGGAAACTGCAAGGGCTATGGCCCTACCTTTCAGATTCTCCAACACCGCCGCCGCTTACCAGCATGCCCTATGGGGCAAACTCGCTGACCAGATCGCCGTCTAGCTCCCACCGGCTGTCAACACGCTACACTTAGGCCGGAGCCCTAGGGTGCACCTCCAAACCATCCCGGAAGAAACTCCAGGCTCTGAGTCTCAGGGCTCTATGGAGACCCTCGCCGAAACCTTCTTCGATTAATTTCTCCTCCCACCCTTTCGGGGTGGTGCAATCTTCAACATCAGCATCGACAACCCTCCTCGAAACAGCGAAACTGAGGAGGAGCGCGTTGCTTGGGAGAACTGAAATGTCAACCGTGTGCAGTGGCGAGAAAATGAGGCAGCCATCGCAAGGGCCGAGGCTGCTCGGAATAATCGGCTTGACTCTCAAGGAAGACCGCTCCCGCTCTACCGTGACCTCGATGAAGAATTTCTCTGCGTCGACGGCCATGACGTCTTCAAGACTCCAAGCGCTAATTTGGCAGTAGCCGCCAATGAGCTCGCTCATTTCCCTCAAATGCCCGAGCTTGCCAAGATCGCCGCCATGCTTAAAGCGGCTCACTATCAGGTCAATGAGATCCACGAGGATCAGAGACCTTCGTGCTCTATGAGCATGATTCACCGATCAGCTGCGTCGAGGTCCAATCGCTGCCCAAGTCAAAGCTGTTTTGCCAACCAGTCATTACCTCTCCAAGGGGGACCCAGGGGGCATCGCACTGAACACCATCGCCAACACGACCAGGAGGTCGAACAGGATGCTAGAGTACATCTTAGCAACCTCCAGGATGCGCGGCGGTATATCGAGCACCGTCGCTTTGGTCGCCATGAAGACGAAGTATGTTGCCGCCAGGATTACGAAAGGGAGTACGGCAACTCGGACTTAGCCCTCGAGCCTATCCTCGACCACAATGCCGTAGATTACGGTGTCGACAATCCTGAGGGGCCTCTGGCTTTCACAAGGGCACTCCGAATGCTTCGATGGCCCTGTGGTTTTAAGATCACCGGGGTCGAGCCCTATGAAGGAAGAATGAACCCAACCTAGTGGCTGCAGGCTTATGCCACTGTCGTCTGTGCCGCGGGAGGAGACACCAGCGTTATGGCAAATTATCTCCCTGTCATGCTCACACCACCCGCCATGAGCTGGTTCACCAACCTTGGGCCAGACTCCATCGGCTCGTGGGAAGAGTTGAAGAAAGTCTTCACCGACAACTATATGGCCATGTGTACTCGACCTGGCACGAAGCATGATCTCAACTGCATCAACCAGAAGCCATCCGAGCTCCTCTGCAGCTACATCTGGTGTTTCTCCGAGATGAGGAACTCTATCCCCAATATCACGGAAGCTGAAGTCATCACCGCCTTTATCTGAGGACTCCACCATCGCGAGCTTCGCTCCAAATTCAACCGTAAGCCGCCGACCGGTATCGGCGAAATGATTATTGCCGCCAACTAGTACACCGATGCAGAGGAAGCCGAGATGCGCTTCAACGAGGATGCAGGCACTCAGCGACCACCTCACCAATACGATGATCGCCCCAACGACCGATGTCACAACGACTGCCATCCCGACGACCGCAGCTATTATCGTGATAGCGGCCGTGATCGAACAGGAGGACATAGGCCTAGCCAAAATCGCCGCCGTCGGCCAGAACATATCTTCGCCACCGTTAGTCAACCTCGCGCTAAGCGTAACTACGATGAGTAGTACCAAAAGATACTCGACGGCCCATGCCCTCTTCACAAGAATGTCAAACACAAGATGAAGGACTGCATTGATCTAGCCAGGGAGTTCCAGGACAAGAGGCTCGACGACGACGCCAACAATGGAACAGGAGGTTGCCGACCGCCTGGGAACGGAAGCTTGCTGCTTGACGAGTGCTCGTCATCACTTCAGAAGAAGCTACCGTTGACCCTAGCTATCGCCCATGGTCCGAGATCCCCACCACCTTCAGTAGGGCCGACCAGTGGGCAGACATACCATATACAGGGCATTTCCCCCTCGTCCTCGACGTAACTATCCAGAAGGTGCTATTCAGAAAAGTCCTTGTTGATGGTGGCAGTGCTTTGAACCTACTCTTCGCCGGAGCCCTAAGGGAGTTGGGCCTCGCGATATCAGATCTCACACCCTCGGACTCCTTCTGGGGTGTGGTACCTAGAAGGGCATCTAGGCCACTTGGAGAGATCACCCTACCAGTACAGTTCGGCACGGCAAGCAACTACCGCATCGAGCATATCAACTTTTACGTCAAAAACTTCGACACCGCCTACCACACCATACTTGGCCAGCCAGCTCTGGCCAAATTCATGGTCATACCGCACTACGCGTATCTGGTGTTGAAGATGCCTTTGTCTGTAGGAGTCCTGGCTCTGCGGGCCAACCTTTTCGTCGCCTACGCCTGCAAGACAGAGAGTATCGCCCTCGCCGAAGCCATCGACCTCTCCATCCAGATGGCTAGCGTGGTCGCCGAAGCCAAGACAGTACCCACCGATGACATGGAGATTCTAGAGCTAGAGCTTCCCCGCGCCTTCGCCAAATCCAAGGAAATCAAGGAGGTCGGTCTCGGCCTCAATGACGCTTCCAAGACCGTGAAGATTGGGGCTCACCTTGACCCCAAATAGGAAAGCGCACTCATCTCCTTTTTACGTGCCAACGCCGATGTGTTTGCTTGGAAACCTACAGACATGCTGGGGGTACCACGGGAGAAGATCGAGCACTCCTTGAATGTCTCGCCGACCGCCAAACCGATCAAGCAGAAACTTTGCCGATTCATGCCAGACAAGAAGGAGGCTATTAGGGTAGAAATAAAACGGCTCTTAGCTGCCGGGTTTATAAAAGAAGTGTATCATCCAGATTTGTTAGCAAATCCTATTCTTGTTCGAAAAAAGAATAAAGAATGGAGAATATGCGTTGATTATACTGATCTTAACAAACACTGCCCTAAAGACCCCTTCGGCTTGCCTCGGATAGATGAGGTTGTAGACTCTACCACCGGCTGCGAACTACTCTCTTTCCTTGATTGTTACTCTGGCTATCATCAGATCTCCCTCAAGGAAGAAGACCAGATAAAGACGTCGTTCATTACACCTTTCGGTGCATACTGCTACAAAACTATGTCCTTTGGACTTAAGAATGCTGGGGCTACCTATCAATGGGCCATTCAGATGTGCCTCGACAAGCAAATCGGCCGCAACGTCGAAGCATACATCGATGACATGGTCATCAAAACCAAGACAGCCGACAAACTTATCGCCGACCTCAAAGAAACCTTCGCAAATCTGAACAAGTACCGATGGAAGCTGAACCCTTCAAAGTTCATCTTTGGAGTTCCATCTGGTATACTGCTGGGCTACATCGTTAGTGCTCGAGGCATCGAGACTATTCCTGACAAGGTCTCTGCCATCACCAATATGAAACGGCCAATATGTGTCAAGGATATACAAAAGCTTACAGGTTGCATGGATGCTTTAAGCCGCTTCATATCACGCCTCGGCGAAAAAGGACTACCTTTCTTTAAGCTCCTTAAGACCTCCGAGCACTTTTCCTGGTCGAAGGAGGCAGACTCAGCTTTCGAGCAGCTCAAGTTGTTCTTAACAAAGCCGTCGATTATGACAGTGTCAAGGCCAGATGAGACTCTGCTAATATACATCGCCACCACTTCTCACGTCGTGAGCATAGCTATCATCGTCGAACGCGAGGAAGCCGAGCACGCTTACAAGGTGCAATGTCTAGTCTACTTTATTAGTGAAGTACTTAATGAGCCAAAAACTCATTATCCTCAGGTACAAAAGCTGTTATATGCAATTCTGATTACGTCGCGCAAGCTCCGACATTACTTTGAATACTACAAGATCACCGTGGTCACTAAGTTCCTCTTGGGCGACATTCTTCGCAACAAAGAAGCCAATGGCTGTATCATTAAATGGGCTATTGAGCTCGGTATCTATTCCATTGAATTCAGAAGCAGACCTACCATTAAGTCATAGGCGCTCGCTAACTTCATCGCTGAATGGACCGATATCCAAGAGACAATCACCGCTACTTGCCTCGAACACTGGGTGATGTACTTCGACGGCGCCCTTAACATCAATGGTGCTGGAGCGGGCATTCTGTTCATTACGCCGACCAAGGATAAGCTAGGTTATGTTATTTGGATACACTTCCCGGTCTCCAACAACGCCGCGGAATACAAAGCATGTCTCTATGGTCTTCGTATAGCCGTCGAGCTCGGCGTCAAATGACTAATGGTGTATGGGGACTCCGCATTGGTTATCAATCAGCTCAACAAAGACTGGTCTTATTCCAGCGACAAGATGGATGCTTACTGCGCTGAAATCAGAAAGCTTGAAGGAAAATTCTATGGTATTGAGTATCACCACGTGGTACGTGACCAAAATCAACTCGTCGACCACTTATCCAAGCTCGGTTCTTCTCGCGCCGCGATGCCGCCAGGGGTTTTTATTCAAAATCTCCTGGCGCCATCCACCAAGGAAGATAAGGAAGTTGAAGAAGTTCCCCTTGCCAAGCAGTTGGTACTTACGGTACCTTCGCCGGTCATCAATTGGAGGGAACAATTCATCGAGTACCTCACCAGCGCCGAAGTACCCGTTGACAAGACAGAAACTAAATGTCTAGTACATCGAAGCAAGCTTTACATGCTGGTGGACGACAGCTTGATGAGGAAAAGTGCCAAGGAAGGGATACTGTAGAAATGCATCACCTAAGAGGAGGGAGCGAAACTGCTTCTTGAAATTCACTCTGGTTCCTATGGCAACCATGCGGCCTCAAGAACATTGGTCGGCAAGGCTTTTTGAGCAGGTTTTTATTGACCCATAGCCATCACTGATGTAGAAGATCTCATCTGACGTTGTGAAGGATGTCAATTCTTCGCTAAGCAAATACACGTGCCGGCGCAAGAGCTACAAACCATCCTAGCCTCCTGGCCCTTTGCATGCTGGGGACTAGACATGATCGGGCCTTTCAAGCCAGCACCAGGTGGTTTCTGGTACGTGTATGTCGCCATTGACAAGTTCTCTAAGTGGATTGAATATAAACCGCTCGTCTTGGCTACTGCAAAAAAGGCAGTTGAGCTCTTTGAAGATATGGTCCACAGATTTGGTCTACCAAACAACATCATCACCGATCTTGGAACTATGTTTACTGGACATCACTTCTAGGACTTCTACGAAGACCGTTGCATCTCCGTCAAATATGTTTCTGTTGCCCATCCAAGAGCCAACGGTCAAGTCGAACGGGCGAACGGTATGATACTTGATGCCCTAAAAAACGACTGTATCAGAAAGAAGAAAACCACCCGGGCAGATGGCTCAAGGAACTTCTAGCTATAGTCTGGGGACTGCGTACTCAAGCTAGTCGCAACACTGGCGTGACTCCATACTTTTTGGTCTACGGCTCAGAAGCCATACTACCAGCGGATGTTACTTTCCAAGCACCTAGAGTGGAAAACTATGATGAAGAGCAGGCCGAGGCTATTCGGTCTGAGGACATCGAGAGAGCCGAGGAAGAGCGCCTAATCACCTATGTCCGTACAGCTAAGTATCTGGAAGGCTTGCGGAGGTACTACAACCGAAACGTCAAAGGTCGTTCATTTCCTATTGGCGATCTCGTCCTCTGCAGAAAACAAAAGACTGACGGTTTGCGCAAGCTCTCTTCCACCTGGGAAGGACCTCATATCGTCAAAGAGGTTACTCGACCAGGTTCTTATAGCCTAAGTGACTTAGAAGGAGTCGATGTTCCCAACTCGTGGCACATCGAACACCTTATACGTTTCTATTCTTGAAACACTACAGATATATACTCTACAAATTTATATTCAGTAATGTTTTTTGGTCTCCATAACTTGTCTCTGTTTTGTCTCTATTGTGGATTAACAAACACTTATAGTCACCAAGCTATATGCTACTTCATAACGAACTCCAGTACGCAATCGCCATAAAGACGCCGACCATGATTTCTCCAAAACACCGACCACGTTTTCTCCAAAACGCCGAACACGTTTTCTCCAAAACACCAACCACGTTTTCTCCAAAATGCCGAACACGTTTTCTCCAAAACACCGACCACGTTTTCTCCAAAACACCGAACACGTTTTCTCCAAAACGTCGACCACGTTTTCTCCAAAACGCAAAACACCGACCATGTTTTCTCCAAAACACCGACCACGATTTCTCCAAAACACCGAACACGTTTTCTCCAAAACGTCGACCACGTTTTCTCCAAATCGCCAAACTCGATTTTTCCAAATCACAGAGCATGTTTTCCATATAGCGAAAACATTCTTTGATCAGAGAGCAACATTTTTTCTTTTGTTCTCTTCGGAGACGACCCAGTCTTCGATTTCTCCCTACACGTGCTATGGGCTCCGCGCTCTGCGTTATGGGTGGTCGGCTGCGGTCCTTTGGTCACACCTGTTTTTCCTACATGTCTATGGGCTCCGCGCTCGACGTTATCGATTATGGGTTAGCCAAGGCCGAGAGTTCAACATAGAATACATTGCTCGGACGCCGCTTGTGTTGCCTTTATCTCCAAGTTTGTTTAACAACTACCGACCAGAACACGTTCAGCGTTGTTTTTTATGGAAAAACTCAACCACCAATTTTTTCCTACACGTGCCGCGGGCTCTGCGCTCTACATCATGGGTGGTTGGCTGCGGTTCCTGGGTCATGTCTGTTACTCCTACACGTGCACGGGCTCCGCGCTCGACGTTATAGACTATGGGCTGGCCAAGGCCATAGGGACCAGTAGTAGACCAACTGGTCAGATGTTAGTTGAACTACGCATAACCACGTCCGGTTTGAAACTTCGAAGATTATTTCGCCGAATTATAAGCAAACTGCATATATTGCATATACAAGCACCTAATGACAAATATTTGATAAGTATTTGTTTCTTGCGCTTTCGCGCATTCTAACTATACTGTCAAGATATTACAGATGATGTCCACCGAGGAGATCATTACGCTTCGCCACCACCATCATTCTCTCCGAATAGGTATATATTGCCGGCCATCTTTTTCGCCGCATGCTCCACCTTATCTTCAAGCCACTGGGTCTTCGCTTCGCTCAGCCCTTCGGCGTACCCGCCCCCTATCGCCTCTAGGTCAGTGGCTAGATAGTGGGATCGAACAACAGCAAGGGCGTGGGTAGCGGCAGAAACAACGGCGTCGCGGTTGAAGCTCTTAAAGCTTTCCCACGCCATCTTGCATCTTTCGATGATAGTATCCGAGCGAGGTGGCCTGCCATCGGGATGAGGAGCAGTTTCCAGTTCGATGCAGTCGAGCACTGGTTTGATTCTGACAACTATGGCGTCAAATTTGTTCCTCTGGGTACGGGCGTCTTGCTCCAACACATCGAATTGTGCCTTGACCCTCCGACGGTAGTCTGCATGCATTTTGAAGTTCCATCAGGGAAGACAATTACCTCAGCAGAAAACTCGACCATGGGGCACTCACCATCCAACTCCTCGGTCAATTTGTTCGCTCGTTCTGTCTCCTTCGCTTTCTCCTCCCGAAGTTGCTCGTGGGCCTGGTGCAGTTGACCGAGCTCCGCGTCTTGTTCTACAAGTACATCACTCATCACCAAAAGTAATTGTATCCAACTATGTGAGGTATTTTTGTGGATCGAACGTACCTCTCTTCTCCTCAGAGACTTTTTGCAGCTTTTCCAATTGCTCAGAAGCATCTTTAAGTTGTGTAGAGGCAGTGATCAGCTGCTCGGACTTGCTCCGAAGTTGTTCTTTCATAGTCACTAGTTGTTCAGACAGGACCCCCTTCTGGTATTCTAGGTCCCGCGCGTTGGAGTCGGCAAGGTCTCGCTCGCGCTGGGCCCTTTGAATATTCTTCTCTGAAAGGTTCATCACCTCCTTGAGTTTTTTGTTCTCCTTGGCGAGAGGCTCCATCCTCTTAATCAAATGGTAACGATGCTCGTCAGTTCAAGTTATCCCCTAGAAATGCACAATGCCAATGACAGAAAGAAACAAACAATGACAATGAAGAATTTTCAGGATTCAGTATCAACCTTGATTTGTTTTACTACTCTGCCAAGGGCGGATTTCAGCCTCCTCATTTCTCTAGGGGTGTCCTCTTCCTCGACAACTACCACTTCATCACCGCGTGTAACAACCCAAAAATCCATACACCCAAAAATACCAACTACAAAATTTTTCTTAAAACTCCCATGTGATGATGAGTGTCATGTATAGTAACCCAACCTAAGAAATGCATTAGGTCTAACCCCAACCCAAGTTAACATATAAGCATGGCATGTCATTAGTTAATTGTGTTTATTTAGATTCTAACAAATAAAGTATTGCATACATTGTTAATTCAAAATGTGATTTGGATTTCCATTTGAGTTATGATATGCTTAACAACTCTAATAAAATAATAAACCATAAAATAATTGAAACTCAAACCAAGGAATAAAGGTTTACAGAGAAAAACTAATTCTACCTTTGTATAACAAAAACCACACCTATTTTTGTTATACAAAATAGCTAAATAATTCCTAGTATTTATATAAGTATATTGTGGGCCTCATATCAAAAACTCCAATGAATATGGTGCACTAATTTGGGATCCAAATTTAAAAATCAAAATTGAATTCAAATAAAGAAGAAGGAAAATAAAACAGAAAAAGAAAAGGGGAAGAAGAAGGCCTCACAGGCTCGGCCTGCTCGGCCCGCCAGCGCACAGCAGCCGGCCTGCCCCACCAGCACGAAGCAGCGGGCCGGCCCATGAGCTCGTGCAGGCCCAGTAGCCAGCCGCACGCCGCACCTGCCCACGCGCCTCCCCGCCATCGCTTGCAGCCGCTGCCACGTGGGCCCCACCCGTCAGCTTTCCCCTATTCATCTTCCCCACGCCATGCTCAACCGCCCGTGCGACCAAGGGCCAACAGCGGTGTCAGGGGTGGGCCAGGGGGTCACGCCCGAGGCATGGCCTTGCTCCCCCATGTGCCGCGGTCACGCAACCCCGCACCACCGTCGGATGCACCCCACGTCGCTCCACCGCACGATACCAGACACCATTGGGGGCGTTCTGCTCGGCTATAAAGCCAGCCCGCACGTCGCTCACGCCCGGCGCCTTAGCCCCTCGCTCAGCCACCGTCGCCGCTTGGTGGCCCAGCAGCCACACCGCACCAAGAGTAGAGGGCCAGGAAGGAGATCGTGAGAGGAGGATCGGAGCCCCCACGTGCTGCCGAAGTCACCGAAGCCGAGGGCGACGCTGTCGTCGTCATCATAGTCGCGGGTCGGCACTGCACGGCTTCCAGAGCTACACGGCCGCAACTCGTCACTGCACCACCATCCCCTCTTCCACAACACCTACGGTGAGCCCTCGGTTCTTCCCCTGCTCGCCGTCGGACCTTGCTACTCCGGCCATGGTGCTCCATACCGTGAGCGCGTAGGCCAAGGCCATCTTCGGTCTCTAGGCACACAAGCACAGCACACTCACGCGCATGTCACGACCACCTCTGAGCACTAGACCACCGGCCCGAGCACTAGACCACCGGCTCGAGCACCAGACCACCGCCCAAGAGCACTAGACCACCGTGGCCAGTACCGCTGGGAGCCCCTGGCGCCTCCCTGACTCACCCGCCCTGTTCACTGGAGCCACGGGAAACTCACGAGCCCCGCCAAACACGCTCTTGGCCACCACCACAGCCTGACCATGCCACACCGATGAGCGTAGCCATACTAAGCCATCGACCACCGTGGCCGACGCTCTAGAAAGCCCTAGCCACCACTTAGATCCCACCACCGTGTACGCCGAGGCTCGGCGGAGCTTTTCCCCTCCTCAATTGGGCACCAGCGCCTACGGCAAGGATCACCGACGAGGCACGCCACCGGTAGGAGCACGATCGTGGAAGAAACAGAGGAGAAGGGGCGAGTTGAGCAGCGCAGCCCTGCACTCGGTGCACGTGAGCCAAGCCAAGGGAAAAGACGGTGGACTCGGTCCACCATGGACCCTGCCTCAGGTCCATGGACCGTGAACATGGGTCCACCGTGAGCCACGCTCACGCCCACAGCCTGGAAGCGAAGCCCAGTAGGAGCCCATGGCAGTGACGTGGCAGCGCCATAGCATGCCACGTGGCGGGCCAAGCCCGGCCCAGATCTAGCCCTGTCTAGGCCCAGTTTGAACCCGGTCCGTATTGGCCGTTGACTGGTCAACATTGACCATTGACTTGGCCCCACATGTCAGTGGCACGGACACTCTGGACCCACATGTCAGATGCTGACGTCATGCTGACATCACGCGAGACCCACACGTCAGAAGCCAACACGGCCGAGGTGACGTCATGCTGACGTCACGATGACATCAGCTGCTGACATCAGCAGCCCTGGCCCCACACGTCAGTGACCTGACCCATTGACTGTTGACTCGCCATTGACTTGACGTTGACTTTGGCCGGACCCACCTGTCAGTGACCCGAAAGCCCCGGTCCCACCTACCGGACTGATGACGCTGATGATGTCATGCTGATGTCATGATGACGTCAGCTGGACCCCCCCACCTATCAGTACCAGAACCGAGATGATGATGTCATGCTGCCATCATGCTGACGTCAGCATGCCACGAGGACCAGTCACAGCGTGACACGTGTTAGTCCAGGATTAATTCAGCCTTTCTCCATTTTTAGAAATAGATTTAATCTTCGGAAATTCATAACTAATTCATACGACCTCAGAAAAATACAAAACCAGGACCAAAATTCATCTAAAATCAAGCTCTACGCAATGAACCCATGTTTGAGTGCATTTGGCTCTTTTGAATTTTCATTGTTTCTTTATGATATTCTATAGATGTCGCTAACGCGACTATAATGCGATTGTTTGCAGACTCGGAGGAGAATCAGACAGACGAGGATCGTGAGTATCGTGAGGAGTACGGAGACGACTACACTAAAGGTGCCACATCCCCCCCAATCTCGTAGCACCTATTACGTATGGCTAATATAGAGCTGCTATTGCTTTACTTTATTGTTATAATCACACTATGATAGGACTTGCATGGTAGTAAGCTTCCTTGATGGCCTTTACCTTGACGCAACCTTACCCATGCTCACCCTGCTATTAGGCTAGACACATGCTTGCTGCTATATTTCATTGCTTATCACTTCTACTACGCTTGTACTACATTGATGCGTGGTGGAAACTAGTGTTATCTGGACTATGGGGAGAGTGTTGTGTGTGTGACTTGGGTACGTGGAGGGTAAGGGTTGTGTCGACCAAGTTGGAATATACGATGATCCTGGGGCAAGTTATGCCATGTGGTGCTACCTGGGCACCCCTGGAATGGATACCTGTGGTGGGTAAATGGTATATGAGGTGGTCCTGGGTGTGAACCTATGATGGGAGGAGCCCAGGGTGGAGGTGCTGTGGTGGCACGGTAAATGGAAACCCTGATAAAGACATTCTGGCTTGGTCATCCCTAAGAACTTACTAGTACTCAGATTCACCGGGAAGCCTTACGTACCACTCGCCCTATATGGTGTGGAATGGCCAGACTACTTGGTAGGATATTGCCACTACTGCTAGGTTGATAGAGGACAGTGTAAGGAGGTACGGGGCGCGGAGGATTTCCCCCACACCCTTCCGAGACTTCATGGAGACCTTGTGGACCCGGCTCATGACTCACAGTTTTAGCCACCCCAGACCAGACATGGGGTGTACCAGGGCTGAATGGTAGAGTGGCATTATCTTAGGCTAGCAAGCGGCCGGAATCAGCCCAGTTGACGACGGTCAGTGAGGAAGGCGGATCTTGTGGTTATGTAAAACCTCTGCAGAGTGTATGGTTGATCGATCGATACATGTGCTGACTTGTCGGCTATGGACCTTTCCTGGGTTTCGCTTAAACTAGATAGAGAGATGAGTCCTTCTTTTTCTCTCCCCTGAGAGTGAGTGTTCGGTCGTAGCCAGGGGCTACGGGCCTTGAGACAGTGCCGAGAGGGAGTTGGCCTGTCGACTGAGCGATGGTATGGTTATGGTACAGTGATGGTGTGGAGATGGTGGTATATCGATCCCAGGATCGAAACCTGGCTTTGGAACGGAAATGGGGTGGAACGTGTGTGGGAATGGTGTTAAAACTTGACCAACTATTAATATATATACTTGATATGCTACTTCATAGGAAACCCCAGCCTTATAGGTTCCTTTGATTATATCCAACTTGCATCCAATTTCCACAAAGTAAATGCTCATAGGGTTGGGAGTGGCCAGTACAAATCGTACTGATAAATTTTGGCACATAGGTTCTACTGAGGAGTATAGCTCCAAGGAGTTTGACGGTTGAGGGGTTCGTGCCTACGCTCAAGTTTGGCGATCTTATCTTCAAGCTGTTTCTGAATGAATGCTACTTTTAATTCCACCAATGCGGCAATGTAATAAATTATGTAATTCCGCACTATTTGTACTCTGATATTATCGTTGTATGGAAGTGATATTCGACTAGAATTTGGGTAATATGATCTACGACAGTCTTATTACACTTCGACGCTGTGGATTTCCCTTTGCGGAAATCGGGGTCGCTTCACCGCGCTTGTGAAGGATTCGAATGGATTCGGTTCGAGGCTCATCACGAACGATCTCCTTGACCACGTCCTCCTCTTCCGCAATAGTAGGGGTCGCCATAGGGGGGCTCTGTGGCCGGACAGTGGGTCTGAGCATGACATGCGACCCCTCATGGGGCACTGTTAGCTCCTCGGGCACCCCTGGTCTCACCGACCCAGACTTTGTCGCCTCGCTGGCAACTGCAGTTTCAGCTCCCGAGGGTCCGGCGCTACCCGATGTTGCTTCGAGCATTGTTACCGAGCCGGCCTCTGCTGATGCCGGTCCCTCAACGTCTCCAACTCCACCTGCAGTGGTTGTTGTTTGTTCCGCCGATCGCCGAGCACTGGGGGACCCTGACACAGGGGCGGCAGGCGCTACCTCCTCCTCGGGATCAGCTCGAGACTGCTTGTCAGTCTGGGCGGGTGATTTCAGATCCTCCATGTGCCTTGCGCTGCATCAGAACATTTGGTCAATCACCCAAAAAAACTGAGATCAAATAGCAAAACAACAACAATGCGAGGTTACTTACCGTTTGATCTGCCGGTGTGCTTTTTTGAATCGACGAGGCCTGTTCGAGCCCCTGGGTGCGGCTATGGGGTCAACCTCTGTGTTATCGGGTAGAGGTCTATCCTCCTCTATAGTTGGCCTCTGCTTCGCCTGTTGTTCCGGTGTTTGCTCCGCCTGTGCCACCGTGTTTAGCTCCATTTGATGCTCGGGGACTCCCGTCGCTTGCTCCGTGGGGATTTTTATTGCCTGCTGCTCAGGGACTTCGTCGCTTCCCCTTGGTTGCTCTTCCACGCGTGTTTTGTGTGAAGTTGTTTGCACGCTCAGGGGAGGGGGAACTGTATTTTCATCGTCATCAGACCACTCCATCACCACCGCCCTCCGCGGACGGCTGGTCTGGTCACCGCCCAGTGATATACCACCCGGTTTGCGGGGAGCAGCCGTCGCCGTTTTCCTCTTCTTCCGAGCCGGCTCGTCTGCCGCTGCCCATTTTCCCTAAGATTTCTCTGATAACGGGGGGGACACGCCGCATGATCAATAGTCGAATCTCTGGATTCTGACGAGATATCGATGGAACTTTCGTTAGGGTGCTCTGTTGGTCGGATGTCCACCGCTAGCGGCCACTCAGCTCTCGGCACATCAGAAAATATACTGCTCTGTCCTGCGAATGGATCTTTACATAAGTAAGTCAGTTCCCTGCTCGGCAAATCGACATTTGAGCAATGCGGGGCAAGATTATTACCTAAGGAGGCGGGATGGTACAGTTGAAGGCCTTTGTTTCTTTCGGCCAGCTAAATGAGGCGCTGGAGGTGAATAGTTCGATGGCGTGGCCTATTACTTCTTTCCTTGACAGCCGTTCGGGTCTCTCCTGGGTTCCGTCGTCGTCGCCCTTGTAGTCAAAAGCAAGGTAGGCCCTTTCCTTGCAAGGCTGGACACGACGTACTATGAAGCTTGCTACCACAAGTTCACCTCTCAACTCCACACTTTGAATCAAGTCAAGGAGCTCCTTCACTTGCTCCATGTCAATACTTCTTGGTCTCTCCGACCAGCTTCTTTGGTTCTCCGGGATATGGTGGACGTCGTAGCGGATGGCCGGGTGGTTCTGTTTCATGTAAAACCACTTGGCATTCCACCCTTTTAAGGAAGTGTTCAGTGGTACGCTGATATAATCGCTGGCCATTCTGTCCCAGAGCTACAGATATACTCCACCGACCACCTTGGAGCCGCCGCCGCCTTTCTTCTTTGACCAAAATAAATGTCTAAAGAGGTTGAAGTGCGGCAGAATCCCAAGAAACGCCTCACAGAAGTGAATAAAGATCGAGATGTGTAGTATAGTATTGGGGTGGAGATTGCATAGACTAATCGACCAAAATACCAACAGATCTCGCAAGAAAGGATGAATAGGGAACCCTAATCCACGCCAAAAATAATCTTCAAAGACTACAACTTCATCAGTATTAGGCATTGGAGAGGGCTCACCAATGGCTGGACGCCATCCACCGGTGACACGGTTAGGAAGCACGCCCGCCGTCACCATTCTTTCGAGCTCCGCTTCTCTAGTGCGCGATGGCGTCCACTCTTCGTCATGGCTGGCTCTGCTTCCCGCCTTCTTTGGGCTTGTTTTCTTTGGGTTCACGACTCTCCTCTTCGGTGCCATCACTTAGATCTGGATGCGGTCTAGCGTCGGCAGCGTGTGTGGCTGGGAATCTGGAGGTGTGGTGGCTGAGATGGAAGATGAAATGGCGAAGTGGCAAAGGTGGGAGAATGGGGGCGGCGGTACTATTATAAAGCATTTTCCTCATTTTTATGACTCAAAGGTTTTTGGGAAACCGTTCCCGTGATCTGCGCCGCTGCGATTTCTCCGATGCGGCAAATGGGCCATTACCTGGGCTTCCGCGCAAACCGCAGCCCGCAGCGCTCATTTATCGCTGCCTTCAGTTGCTCCTCGCCTAAATATCATCGACTTCTCCACCATTTATTAAGGCTTAGTAACTGACACTGTCCAGCTGTTACTCCGATTTTTCCTCCATGGTTGGATTACTCCGATAACTTCACCCACAGCTTGGGGACTGGTGGTTTTTTTGTTGGTTCTTGGTTGTTTCTCTATTTCTAACCCTGGCACCATGTGACTACGTCACCTATTATCAGACTCGGGGACTAAGTGGGCACACTTCACCTTGCGGTGAATGTGTTGTGTCTCTTTTAAGGACACGCCCGGGGACTGGCTGCTTGCTCGGCTAGTTTTCTACTTTTCTTCTAGTTTATGACCCTGGCACCACATGACTACATCATCTGCTATCAGGCTCGGGGACTAAGTGAGCACACTTCACCTAGTGGTGAGTGTACGAGAGTTTTTCTTGAAGACTACATGCCTATAGAGGAAGATTGACTCCTACAATTATGTTCGGACCCTAAGTGGGCACCCTTGGTTCACTGCAGAGAAATTTTTGATTCTAAACTTGAGCTCCTTACACCCTTATGGCAAGCTATACTGAGGTCACTCTGCTCGGCGGTAGTTCATGCTGCTCGGCGATAGGTCATGCTGCTCGACAACGGTTCACACTGCTCGGTGATGGTTCACACTGCTCGATAGTTCAGCATGGTGGTTGGACCATGAGCTTGACTGCTTGGCGTCATTCGTACCTACTCAGATAAGCTCAAGATGGTGTTGCACAACAGGTACAAGGCACTCGGGGACTAGCTGTGGGGTGTACGACCCTGGATACCCATGGCAGACCACATGGGCTACACCCCTAGGGGTGGCCCAGCCCACAAGAAGAAGCCTTGCGAGGCATGACTCTGCTCGGTGCCTTCTGCAAGACATCGGGAAGATATCCTGAAGATAATATGAGATTTGTTAGGATATGTATGATCCCAAGATTCCTATAATCAGTTATTACTTTCCGGTCATCTCTTAGATCTAACCGACTTGTAACCCTGCCTCCCGGACTATATAAGGCGGGTAGGGACCCCCTCTAAAATCATGGCATATCATATGATAGCTAATACAAACCCACAGACCATAGGAGTAGGGTATTACGTCATACTGACGGCCTGAACCTGTCTAACTCATGTGTCTCTGTTGCCTTCTTGTTCTTGATCTCGCGCTCCTCTACCAATCAATCTACCTTCGTGGGATACTCCTCGGAGGACTACCAATGATATTCTGTCGACACCCAGTTTGCCAGACTGGGCAAAGGCCGCACGGTGCTCATCTACGGTTTTCTCCCCTGGCTCTATAGTTTGCTCATGTCGAATGAGGCAACCACCACTTCGTGACGCAACACGGAGCGTTCTGGTGCATTTCGCTGCACGTGCGATGCTTAGTTCCTGAGCCCCTAGGCGATTCAGAGCCCGAATCATCTGGGAGGCGCGGGCATATGGAATGAGATGCGTGTATGGATGTATGAAATGAATGTAATGAAATAGAAGGGGTTTGATAGTGCTTACCTTGACGATTGGAGTGATGGGGCTTGGAGAGCCTCAGTCGGAAATGTCCGACCGGGACATGCGCTTGTCAATCATGGGTGAGTCCTTGTGTGAACAACTTTTGTATTAATGGACACATGCTCACCTTGATGGCCTGAGTGACGGTGTTTTCGGAAGCTTCAGTCAGAAATGTCCGACCGGAACCTTGATGACCTGAGTGACAGGGTTAGGAGAGCTTCAGTCGGAAATGTCCGACCGAGACCCATGCTCGTCGTTTCGTGATGGAGTCGGCATGGCCTACATGGGGTGCCCCTTCGCTTCCTTACCTATCATTTGGTGTTTATCCTGAGTGGTCCGATCGACTCAGGGGGTCGGATGGTTTCTTTCAGTGGAAGACTTCGCTTTGGGTTCTTCTAGGACTAGCCTAGGGAAGTGGGGAGCCACCGGTGTGCGGTGGTGCTTCGGTTCCTATGCCCGTCGTGTGGTAGTGGTTGATTGTACGATAGTGGTGGGCCATGGCCAGGCCACGTCCCTTCTGATCAGGAGCTATTCCGCCGGGCAGAGCACATCTCATCGTTCAGGGCACGTCCTATCTGCATTAAATGAAAAAGAGAGAAATTCTCGCCCCCTCATTCTGGCTTCCCTAATCGACGCGTCTTTCCATAACCGCTGCTCCCTTTTCCTTAAGTAGGAGAGGGGAGAGGGTTTTCGTTCTGTTCTTTTGCTTGTTCTTCATCTGCCGTCGCCTTCTCTCTTCCTTTTTGCCATGAGCGCTCCTGAGAGCCGCGGATGTTTCTAGGAAGGGGAGAGCGAGGGAGAAGAGAGGAACTCACCAAAATGTCAGACTGGAGGTCGTCCACCGTGAGGGCATCGATGCTGGAGGCTTTTGTCATTAAGGGGTTTTTGCCGCCGCAGGAGGTGGCGCATTGGAGGGTCCCTAGGAAGGAGGAGTTCCCGCAAACTCGCCCCAACAAGGTGGTTTCTTTCCTTACCTTCCACGAGCGTGGATTAGGATACCCCGCACACTAGTTCCTGTGTGGGCTCCTCAACGAGTGGGGAATGGAGCTACAGCACCTCAATCCGATGGGGGTGCTGCACATTGCGGGTTTCGTCACCGTCTGCGAGGCTTTCCTCAGGATGGAGCCGCACGCGGATCTCTTCCGGCTTTTCTTCTTCGGGAGAGCTATGACGGCGGGGAATTCGACCGAGACCGCACCAGTGGGTGGGTTCGCCCTGTAGAAGAAGCCGAGCGTGGGAGGTGTGTATCCCGCATACTTCCCATGTGACTCCAACCGGGGATGGCATGGGGAGTGGTTTTACATCCAGAATCCGGCGGAGGCGCCGTTTTCGACATTCATCGTTGGGAGGCCGGTGAAGCAGAAAAGTTGGTCATGGGGTTGTGCCCGCTCAGAGAGGCACAAGGTGGAGGTCATCGAGGAGGAGCTGCGGAAGCTCGTATGGCTTGGGCTTGATGGAGTGCGGGTGTTCCACACCCTCTTCCGCCACCGGGTTGCGCCATTAGCGGAGCGGTCGTGGCCGATGTGGATGTACGGTGGTCGGTCGGACCTGGACCATGCGTCGCCTGAGGACCTATTAGACGACGAGGTCTGGAGTCGCCTTGGCCGGGTGCTGCAGCTGAGGCCTAGGGATACGGTTGTGAAGAAACCCATACCGTTTAACGCCTCGGTCGTGTCTAACCTGGTATGATCCTTTATTTTGTTCGCGTTTCTTCCCCTGCTCTTATTGTTTCTTGATCCCGGGCCATCCATTCTGTAGGGGCTTGAAAGGTACAAGTCCCGGTCGCACCTTCCTAAGGGACCAGAGGGCTGGGCCCGGCAAGTCGCCCAGAAGGAGGCGGCAGACGCCTGAAAGAAGAAGAGAACCAAGGAGGTTCAGCAGAGGGAACAGAAGAAGAAGGAGGTCGCCCGACCGCGTGAGGGCTAGGGAACATGGGAGTGACGTCAAGTCAGAACTCGTGTCGGATGATCCTACGGATGTGGATGACATGATCTTCTCCGATGAGGAGAGTCTGGGGGTCACTGTGACCTCGGCGGAGCATCGTGACCCCATAGCGACATCCGCTGAGGAGCAGGAGGCCCCACGGCATGCAGAGGTTCCTGCATCGAGGAAGCACATAGCAAGCGCGGACGTCATCGATGAACAGGCGGCAAAGCGGACACGGTCACCACGCCCCTCGGTGGCGTCGCCGGTTCTGTCATCGCCTGTGGCGAACACAGCTGAGCGAGCCGAGCGATCCGAGGAGCAGACTAGCCCTTGTGCACCGATGGGGGTGGTCTGAGGAGCAGACTAGCACCCAAACGACACGCGACTTGCAGTCAGAGGATGCTCCGCCCGTTGCTCTGGTCGAGGAGTCCCGGGCCAGAGGTTGTAGTGACCCGTAGGCCGGGCAGGAGCCGGTCGGGACGACTCCACCCCCGTCTAAAGCGAGGGGGCATGGGTCACAGTCTAGGAGTGGCCCTCATCCCATAGGTCCATTGTTGTCGAGGCCTGCCTTTAGGGTCGTGCCGCTCACCTCCCGGTATGTTTCCCTTTGTTGCTCTTTGATCTTTTGTCGGTCGAGTCTTTTTCGGAGGGTGACTTACCTGTACTTTCTGTTTAGCGGCCGGGGGATACCGGGGTTGAGCGTTGCTCTAACCCCCGTGTAGGAGACTTGGAGGCCTACCCTACAGCGTTCCCTCCTAGGGGTGGTGCCCCCCGGGATGGCTGCTGATAAGGCGGCAACGGTGGTGGCGGTGTTGGCGGTGATCCCAGTGCCGATGGCAGGGGTTACATCAGAGGTAACTCTCGCGACCCCTCCTCCACCGGTCACAGTGGAAGAGACGAGGGAGGGCGAGCTCCCTATCTCATTGGGTGAAGAACCACACGGCTTATCCTTGCCATCAGAGCCGAAGGCACTGGAGGGAAGGGTGGCTGGGACTGAGTTGGGACGCCTAGCGGCGTTCCACGTAGATGAGGTGGTGGAGATCTTGTTTGACAATGAGGCGGACATCGCGGTGGAGCCACCGGTGTCATCGCGGGAGCTGATGGTGGTCCAGTTGGAGGCTGGGCCCTCCGGCGGTTCGCCGGAGGGTGACCTAGAGTGGCCCTGCCATGAGGACCCATCGAAGGCGCGGTTCGTCCTCCGGGATTCCCAGGAGCGTCAGCTCTAGGACATTTTTAGGGGGCAAGGCCATGCCGTGGTGTCCGAGCTCACCAAGCTGTCCATGAAGCTTGAAAGCGCCTAGAAGCAGGCTCAGTTCGCTCGGCAGTTGGTTGAGGACGACCTGCAGCTCGCCGCGGAGGTGAGTTTTTGGTGGTGTCATCGCGGGAGCTAGTGGTGGTCCAGTTGGAGGCTGGGCCCTCTGGCGGTTCGCCGGAGGGTGACCTAGAGTGGCCCTATCCTGAGGACCCACCGAAGGCATGGTTCATCCTCCAGGATTCACGGGAGCGTCAACTCTGGGACATTTTTGGGGGGCAAGGGCATGCTGCGGTGTCCGAGCTCACCAAGCTATCCGTGAAGCTTGAAAGCGCCCGAAAGCAGGCTCAGTTCGCTCGGCAGTTGATTGAGGGCGACCTGCAGCTCGCCACAGAGGTGAGTTTTTGGTACTTGTCCTCACCCTTTGAATCTTTCATCGGTTGTCTTTAGCATGTTTGTTTTTTGTAGGATATAAGGAAGATGTCGTCCCACAAGTCCTACTTCCTTCGGGCGGAACATGCCTAGATGGCTGAGCTCGAGCGCTGGGTTGAGTCTGCTCGCCACGAGTCCCAAGACCGAGCGGTTGCGGCGCGGGCAGAGGGGCAGCGTGTAGTGGAGCGGGCGACTACCGCCGAGCAAGGGCTCGAGGCGATGAAATCTCACCAGGCGGAGACTAAGGCGGGGTTGTGGACATCCCTGGCAAACACCAAGGCGGCGCATCGAGAGGCCTTGGTGGCCCTTGAGCCAGAGCGAAGTGCTCTGGCGTCGGAGTGGGCTGCCCTGGAGTCAGCAAGGAAGGCCCTAGAGGCGGAGTAGAGGGCCCAGTCGGAGGCGGACCAGGAGGTGCTCGTGCTTCGAGGCTGGGTGATGGGGACGGAGGAGGCGAATGCCTCTCTGTGCGCGTAGGTGACTCGACAGGCAGAGGAATTATCCGCCCTTGAGAACTCTTGCGCTGGTACGTCCCCTTTCTTTTCTTTTTGTTGCGTTGGTTTTTTTCTTCAGCCTGTTCCTGAGCTTGTCATCCCTCCTTCAGAGCTGGATGGAAAGGTGAAGACGCTAGAGCAGGACCTGGAGACGACCAAGGTGACCCTCAGCCAGAATGCGAAGGAGCTGGCCAAGTCCCATGAAGAGCGATGTGCTCTTGAGGAGGACCTTGACCAGATCCACAACTTTGCCCAGCTCATCATCTTGGAAGTCTTCAGGTCAGTGCCAAGCACTAGCACGCCTGCTGTCCAGCTGACGGAGGTCCTGGACGCGGTTAAGGACCTTATCAGGAGCGGGCTATTTTACGGGGTGTCGGGGGTGCTGACCTCAGTGGTGACATACCACTCGAATCTAGACTTCACCACTATCTGCGGTGGGTATGTTGAAGGCCTGAGCATAGAGGACATCCAGTCAATCGGGGAGAGCTTGCTGCCGCACGCGCGGACGGTGTCGGAGCAAGTCTCCGCCGAGTGGGTGATGGATGTTCGCCATGAAGACATGGCCCAAAGCATGCATGGGGAGGATGCCTCTGAGCCTGCAGATAGCACGGAGCCTAGTTCGGGGGGGAACATTGCCTCGGCCCCGATCGAGCCGAATGTTGTGCTACCGGAGAGTGAACAGCTTGCGCCTTCGTCGGTCGCACCGTCAGCAGATGCCGCTGGGCCGGTTTTATAGCTTGCAGAATATAAATAGTTAGTAAACGTAAAAAGTTTAAATTCGTGGGGGAGCCCCTATGTAAAACGTTCGTGTGTGTTTTAATGACTGCAATTGGTTTTTTGTTTTTGTGATGGAGTTGCTCCATTTGGGGAAGCTTGTTCCCTTTCGTTCCTTAGTTTTGCCTTAGCATAATTTTATTTTTTATTTCCCTCTTTCTCGTACCTGCCCGTTTGTTCCATAGGCTGCAACTTTGCGAGCCCGGGCTGTGGCCCGCGAGGCTTGGCCGGTCGTAACCGTAGGAAAAGGCGAGGTGCGATCAGTTAGAATGTTTAAAAGCAAAGTTACGTGAGGTAAATCAAAGGGACGAACTGCCCTTTTGTTTGGGTAGGAAGAAGTTTCTCCATATGAAAGTAAAAGAGTACTTAAAGTAAAAACAAAACAGAGGGGTAGTAGAGCCCCCTAGTGGAGCCCCCGAGCACCCCTAGCCAAAAAAGTGTTTGGGTCGGGGTGCTCTTATAGGAGCGTTCGCTAAGTAAACAAAGGTAAGATTGAACCTTAGGAAAAGAAGAAATGACATAGCTATTCCAAGGTGCTCGGAGAGAATGTCATCGTTGTTGTCCTTCAGTTGGTAGGCATCCGATCGGTTCACTTTAGTCGTCTGGATCCTTGCCCATTGCGCCCCCTTCTTCGATTGCTGCTTCCTCACCTTTTTCTTCCTTTGGCCTGCCAGCTTACCTCTGTAGGCGCTTGAGGAGCTGGCAGTCCTTGTAGAGGTGTTTGACAGGGTAGTCGTGGTTGGTGCGTGGGCTCTCCATGAGATCATGGAAGTGGCCCAGAGGGTCCTGCTGGGGCAGCGTGCCCGTGTGATCGGCCGTGGCAATCGACGCGAAGTTGGCCGGTTGGCAGCGATCCTTTCTGTTCTTTTTCCCCTCTGCATGGAGGGGCCCTCGTCTTGATCCTGGCGCCTTGCCTTACCTTTGCCGCGGCCTCCGTTGAAACACGGTGGGAACAACGCTTGCTGGAGGTGTTGGACAAAAGTCCATGGTCCTAGGCTATCAGGGCTAGGACTCCGGTCGATGTTGCGCGTATCTCGGTTCGGCCCGAGCCACGCGTGGATAGGCGGTCGGTAGGGAGTGGTCGTCAAGTCGAGGTGAGGTGCCATTGCGGCTACCTATGCCACACTTTGTGGTTGTTGCGGTGATAGGGTGTAGTGCCCCATCTGCTGCGTCTCTATTCCCCGGACGGGGAGCGAGGTCATGAGTCGACGTCGCGATACGGAGCACTCCGCTTGTTGAACGGCGGCGGTCTCCAGCAGTGCCTGGAGGTTCCGGTGGATCACCCGTTCGCGAGGGTCATTCGGCTCGGACAGGTCGCGCAGGAGCATTGCCACCGCGGCAATGTTCTGACTGGCCCCAGCGAACTATGGGGGATCGGTCCCCCCAACTAGGATGTTGCGCTGGGGCAGACGGGCATGACCCCAAGCGTCGTTCGCCGGTCTATGCGCATGGGGCGTAGTGTGGTGCGCCGAGCGCGCTGGTGCGGTCAGTGGCTGATGCTGCCGCCGTTGTCGTAGTTCATCCCCGTGCTCAAGTGTGAGCTCAGGGGTCTCCGCGTGAGGGTCCGGAGGGGCGTGGGTCTGGAAGGACTCTGTTACCCCTAGCGGCTGTTCCGGAGCGTCCGCCATAGCGTACTCCTAGGACAGACGGTGGCTAGGCGCCACGTCATCGATGCTAGAGCCGTCACTCCCGACGTCGTCATCCATGATATCGAGGAAACAGGTGGGAGCATAGCTTGCCATCCCCACGAACTTAGACGTGAGAGGGTGCGGCGCCAGCACCGTTTGGAGTCCTCGGGCGTATGCGTCCGTGGAAGACG
Organism: Miscanthus floridulus; assembly: GCF_019320115.1. Taxonomy (NCBI): domain Eukaryota; kingdom Viridiplantae; phylum Streptophyta; class Magnoliopsida; order Poales; family Poaceae; genus Miscanthus; species Miscanthus floridulus. The sequence goes on from NC_089584.1 coordinate 129,341,878, forward strand.
TGAAGCCATAGGGGAACCGGTCGTACGGCGGTTGCATTAGGGATAACGAGGTTCTGCTGAGTATTTGGCGGAGGATAGAACGTAGTAAGTGAATAACAGCATGTATATTACTCACAGCGGGGTTTGAGCAGAGAGTTTGCTCGGAATGAAGCGCGGATGCCGCGTCGTCGAAGTCGCGCGTCCCAGAGTCGATGGAGGACTCTCCCCAATGGGTGCCGGGTCGCGAGTCTCCTCACGGAGGTGGAGTATGCCGAGTCGGTCGGCGATGAAGTCCAGGCTTCCAAAGAGGAAGGCTTGGGATGGCTCAAAGACGGGTGGAACCCACATCCCGGCGGGCGAGAGTGCGGGAAACTCCAACGAGCCAAAGCGAATCGTATCGCCCGAGCCCGCCATGGCGGGGGTGGTGGAAGAATGGGCCATCCGATGACCAAAAAAGTGTTGAACGTACAGCGTCTACCCCATGGACGGCGCCAACTGTCGGTGCAGAAAGTGACCAACTAGTGAATATTTTATAGTTTTATTGTACGTTGTGATCGGAGGCGGCCTAGCACTCAATGACATAGGATTTATACTAGTTCAGGCAACGTACCCTATGTCCAATCAGGGTCGGTCGGTGACTTTATTCCTGAGCCTAGGTGCTCAAAGTTTGCAGTGGGGTTACAAACGAGAGGGAGAAAGATGGGGTGTACAAGAGGTCCGATTGGCTCTGACCGGAAGGGCCGAGAGTGACATGAACTTCGCTATGAACTAAGTGTTCAGGCGAGTGCTTGAGGTCGGAACCTTGCGGTTCTGTGGTTGTGAGCTATTGAACTAATGAACCTAAAGGAACTAAGCTTGGATCGATCGGTCCTTTCTCTTGTTGGAGGGAGCACATCCCCTTTTATAGATGAAGGGGATGGCTTTACAGGTGAGAGGGAGAGGGTACAAATGTTTTTAAGCCTTGTTGCCCACGCAGATGAGGATTGGATAATGGTAGGCGCCGACAACACTGTTGATGTCGCTGTAGAATATCAGATGCACACGGGAGGTCGTGCTATCTTCTTCAGGAAGGATGGACGTCGGTACCTATAGATACTATTTGATGCCTAGAGGCATGTGAGGAGTCACGCTATGTTCATCTAGTACGGCAAATCCTGGTGCCCATACTGCTATCGATTGTCCAGGGACACGCGGAGGGTCTTACCGTATGGGAGTTTTAGCGGCCCCTACAAAACTGTAGAGGGAGATGTCGGTGCCTACAATACTATTTGTGTTAGGGTGGTTGTAGAGTACTATTTCATGTAGGGTATGGTCCCTGGTACAATGGTTTTGACTTGTGAGCCTTGCCATTCCTTTCTCCGCATGTTTTCTGATTCCTACCGAGCGGGCGTCCCCGGTCGGATGGCTCCAGTCGGCTCTGAGTGCGTCCGTAAGAGAAGAGTGGTGAGCAGGGTTCCTACGAGCCTCGGTCGGAGGGATGTGGGGTCGGGGTCAGAAGTAGGGCTTCGAGCAGGCCTTCCGATCGGAGAGGCCGTCCAGAGGCGGCTGAAGCCTGAATTGAGCGCTCCGGTCGGATAGGTGGGCCAAAGTAGCCGACGAGCGAGCGTTGCTCTTCTTGGGCCTGGCCTTTCAGTTGGTTGCTGGACCATTCCTTTGCCCTATTGTTTTTAGACTCTTGGGTCGAGCCTTGGCGCAGAAGCCGGTCCCCGAGGGACCCCAGGTTTATGAACCCGACACTACCCGAATCGCCCGGGGGCTCGGGGGCTCCTGTCAGGTTCATAAACCCAGGGTCCCTCGTGGACCGGCTTCCCAACAGAGGCTCAGACCAGCAGGCAATGTTGCAAACTACGCATAACTCATGGGTCAGCCCAAGTACCTAAACAACAGGCCAGAAGAATGATCCAATCATCGACCGGAAGGCCTGGCCGAGGAGAAACGATGCCCATTTTCTGACTCCGGTCCACCTCTTCAACCAGAGCGCTCGCTTCGGTGTCCAGCCCGCTTCTAGACGGCCTCTCTGACCAGAAGGCCTAGCCAAAGCACTACTACTTCCGACTCCGACCCACGTCTCCGACCGAGGATGCACCAAACCCCTGCTCACTGCTCTTCTCCGACAGGCGCGATCAGAGCCGACTCGGACCAACCGACCGGGGACGCCCACTCGGTAAGGACTAGGAAACGGCCGAAGAAAGTAAGGCAGGGCACACAAGTCAAACCGCAATATCGGGGTCCGTACCCTATACACCTACAGAAATAGTACTCTACGACCTCCCTGGCACGCCAGAACCCAAGCAGTGTTGTAGGCGCCGATATTTTCCCCTACAGTATTGTGGGCACCATTAACTCCCATACGGTAAGGCTCCTCCACATGCCTCTGGGCATCGACAGTGTTGTGGGCGCCGACATTTACCGTACCAGGCAAACATGGTAAAACCCCTTGCATGCCTCCAGGTATCAACAGTATGGCAGGCGCCGACGTCTGCCATACCCGAAGAAGACAACACAACCTCCCACGTGCATCTAACATCCAACAGTGTTGTGAGCGTCTACCATCATCTTATACCTACCAGAGTGGGAAGCAAGACTTAGCAGCAAACGTATTCCTTCCCTCTCACTTGTAAGGCCATCCCCTTCATCTATAAAAGGGGATGCACTCACTCTCTTCCAACAGACAGAGCCATCAGATCCATTAGATCGATCAAGTTCACTACTACACAACAGCAGAACCACTAGGTTCAAACCACGAGCACACGCTCGAACACTTAGCTCATAGCGGGGCTCCCGTCACTCTCGGCCCTTCCGACCGGAGTTCGATCGAATCTCTTGTACCCCCATCTTTCTCCTTCTTGTTTGTAACCCCACTACAAACTTCGAGCACCTGGGCTCAAGAATAAAGTCACCGACCGACTCAAACTGGACGTAGGGCACGTTGACTGAACCAGTATAAACCCTGTGTCATTTAGTGCTAGGCCATCTTCGATCACAACGTACGGCAAAACTACAAATATTTACGTGTTGGTCACTTTCTGCACCGACACTATGAAACCTAGAACATGTGGCAATAGTGAAATATGGATTAAACTCATGCTGGACAATCATGAGTTCATGACATCAAACCAAAGTTAACATAACATGCAAGAGTGCCAAACGCTTGCATTATCATTAACCGTGCAATAAATATAATTCACTGACTTATTACAAAAAAATGTTAAAGAAAAGAGGAACAAGCCTCCACACTCATTGGTCATAGCATTTACCAATAAATTGTCCATCCTTCAACACTACTCCCTCTGTCTTAGAATGATAGATGTTTTAGAATTCATCACGTAGATCAATGTTGAGGATGAAAGACCTGCATGCCCCAACGAGCCGCTACGCTTCTGATTAATTGACAACTGGCCAGGTCTTAGGGGCACTCAAGTGGTCATGGAATAGGGAGAAAGAGAAGAAGGCCCATTTAACGGCCCAACTATCCCACGTTCCAGCCTCTCCCGCATCTTTGTCACTCTCGCTCGCATCTCTCGCTCGTACGCCTCTGTCGCTCGCATCTCTGTCTCGCCCACCACCGCCGCCGGTTCCTCTCCCTCTCCCGCATCTCTCTCTCTCTCTCTCTCTCTCTCTCTCTCTCTCTCTCTCTCTCTCTCTCTCTCCCGCATGGCTGCATCCCTGTCTATGTCTGCAGCTACCCATCTCCCTCTCCCATAGCTCTCTTTCAGTTCGAGCCTGCCGCTGCAGGTTCCTCTCCCTCTCCCGCATCTCTGTCCGCGCCTGCTGCCGCCCGAGGCTGCTCCTCCCCCACCGGCGACCTCAGCCCGCCTAGAGGTCCGCCTACCCCCATAGGCCTGGCAGAACCCCCTCGCCTAGTGATTAGTCGTGCCTAGGCGGCTGCCTAACGTCACCTTTTTGAACCGTGTGTGAAATGTACATCCATGTGAAAGCAAAAAAGAAAAAAAGCAATTGCGTATACTATATATTAAAAAATTATATGCAATTGCATGTGTACTATATATTATATAATCATAGCACCATATATATAACAACTAAATGTTGCACTGATCTATAAAATTGTGAGATGAAATCACTAAGGCCTAATTTGGAAACTCCAATCCCTACGGCATTCCAAACTTTTTCCTGGGTGGAAAATCTATGGGGATATCATTTTAATTATCATTCTAGTTTTCATGGGGTTTTTTTCATCCCTGGATTTTGCTCCCCTTCTTCCAAAAGAGCCCTAAGAGGGGTTGTTTCATTCATCAACCGAAATGTGTAAAACTAATGTAGTATTCTTGAAAACTATGTGATAAAACTTTGTATTAAGACGGGCCTAACAACACTTCCGTCTTTCTTCCGAAAAGGAAGAACTTGTAGATAATTATATGATCATCAAGCTTGTACTAGTACACGGCCCACATCACATGGTCCTTTTTAAAAACAATGAGTAATTGGCCAACTTCTCTACAAGGAACAATTATTTGGAATAAATTTGAGCAGTAAACGGCATGCAGTGTGCGGCCGTTAGTTCTTCCCCTTGTCCTTGTCCTTGGACTGGACACGGCCGTCGGTGCCAGCGAGTATGCCGTACTTCTCCTTGCGCGTGATGGTGGTGCACTCGAAGCCAAGCTGTCCGCTGAGCGTCTTCTGGATGTAGTTGGCCACCTCGATGGGCGACTTGCCGCCGCTGCATGTGAGGTCCTTGGGGAGCTGGGTCAGGAACGTGATCTCGTACGTCGGCCGCGGGTTCATGAAGAAGAAGTAGGGGTCCATGAGCTTGAACCCGCGCACGGTGGAGCCGTAGAACATGCTCTCCTTGGTGTTGATCGCCACGGGCACGATGCGGTCGGTGAGCTCGGCGAAGAGCGCGCTGAACCGCAGCAGGAAGGGCTCGCGGCAGGTGGTGCCCTCGGGGCAGATCACCAGGTCGCCCTCCTCCAGCAGGCGGCGGATGTTCTCGGCGTCCTTCTCACGCTCCCGCGACAGCGCGACGGCCTTGATAGGCGAGATGAGCTCGGAGAACTTGGAGATGCTGTAGGTGACGCAGCTGACCTTGCGGCGCAGCGCCACGGCGACCTCGACGGGGTCGAGCACGGTGCGGTGGTTGCAGACGAAGAGGACCCCCGGGTGGCCCTTCTTGGGCGGGGGCGGCGGGTTGCCCTTGACGATGAGCCTGATGCCCATAAGCTTGTAGGTGTAGTAGACGATGCGCTCGGGCAGCGGCAGGTTGATGTACACGCGCATGAGCGCGAGCGCGAAGCCGAACGGCATCCAGAGGAAGGTGACGAGCGCGACGAGCGGCGTCGGGCGCTGCACGAGGCGACCGTCGTGTAGGATGAGCGGGCTCAGCAGCTGGTTCTTGGGCGCCGGGCTGTACTTCCTAGACGTCACCAGGTAGGCCTCCTGCACAGCCACATTACGTACGTTGTCATCGTAGTACATACGGAGTAACAGTGTACACCACTCAGTAATTTTCGATCAGTATGGACATTAATTGTTATATTTGTTCAGTGCGACAGCAGAGCGCGCTGCGCGCGTAGCCCTGCAAAAACCAGGAGCACCCACTCTAGAGAGTAGCAGTCCTACTGTCCGGGTAGTTATACTGGCAGCACACGGACAGCGCCATGACGACGGTCCCAGGACGAACAGTGCCAACACCGTACTCCGGAGCAAAACCGGCCGGCCGGACGACGATGGAAGAAAGAAAAGAAATACGGCAGCCATAGATCTGGCACGCTCAGCTCCAGCTTTGATGCTTCACGCGCCAGCCAGCAGCGCCGGTCTCCTCTTCATTGCGCCCGGGGACAGGACGCCATGAATTCTCCACCAAACAACCGTAAATGGAGCCGAGACGAGGCCGGACGGACGCGCCTTCAATCCGCCCGGCCAGCCGCCAGCGAAACCGATTATCCCCGGCGTCCACTTGCTTGCGCTGTAAACGTGTCAACGGGTGGTGGCACGGCGTTATACAATCTTGGATTATAAGCTAGAACAGTATTTTTCTCTCACACCAAACCAACTAAACCAACCAGCAATAAATAATCCACAATCATTTACGACAAAACGAACATGTTGACCTCAATCTGGTTGCTCAAGTTGAGACAACTGACAACCACCCTGAGATATCAGGGTACGATTAGGGCACGGGCGTGCTGATGTCTCCGAGCGGTAATTTTGCAAAATCCCCCCAAGTTCGCGTCATGAGACGCGTCAAGACGACAGCGAGGGCTCGTGCTCCCAGGCGGACTCGACAGCAGGATTCGCATTGTACGGAGCCGTCGCCTTGATTCGACGCCGTGCGGATCCAACTGCAGCCGCGAGGTGAAAGAATCGCGCCAAAAATCGAAGCCGTCTTCTTCCCTTCATCCTCACCGGCGCACGCGCGGAGAGCCAGCAGCGAGCAGGCGGCGCCAGCACCGGGGCAGTCGCGGGGCGAGCAGGGCACCGGCACCGGGACGGGACGGGCAGAGCAGAGCCGCACGGCGAGGACGAGGGCATGGCGGACCACGGCCGCACCGGCGAGGAAGAGTTGGGCTAAGCCGGCGAGGAAGAGCTAGGCCGAGCGGCGGGGCTAAGCGAGCAGGGCACATCCCGATGAGGCAAGCACGTCCAGCGCGAGCAGGGTCATCATGGCGGAGGTGAGCTTGGCAGGCGGCGAAGTCTATGGAAACTGAATGTTTCTATTCAGCTTCTGAAAACTGATAACTGAACGCACTTCTGTCAGTTACCTGCATGTGTTCAATGGATTTTGATTCTTACCTTTTGGGTGTGAACTAATTAAACATGCCAAGATGTGATTTACTTTATATATATAATATATATGATTTACTTTGAAGGATTTATTTTGTATCAATTAGCAACACAATGGTACATAGAAATGATATTCATGATTGATCATGACTATATGCAAGCATTAAATGATTTGTAAATAGCCAAATAAATAGCAACTGTCTGTGGGTTGTATGAGTTGTCTGTTTAGCCGTCTATATTGTAAATCCCAAAAACTTACAGACAGCAGCTGTCATGCCCTCAAGGATGATGGCAGTGCAGCGACATTAGGACCATAGGACGGTCGCTGTTACTGTACGTAGTGGCTTGGACGGGGGTGCTGTTCACCGTGTGTACAGTGCTGCATGCATGTGTCATAAAACCCTTTTTTGTCATAAAAATCTGACGTGGACTAAACTATCTGAATTCTTGAGAAAACAAATGGACGAAAACTAGTGAAGTACGGCAGCACAGCAGGGCGACGATGCCTACGATGTAATGTACCTGGACTAGAAAACCCATGGCCATTTATATGTGTGTAAATATTTCAAACCTGTACTATACTACCCGATGCTTGGGATGTGTTTAGTTGGCCAAACTTTGGACATAAAAAAGAACACAACACTGTAGTGATACTGTAGCATTTCGTTTATATTTGGTAATGATTGTCCAACCGTTGACTAATTAGGCTCAACGTTCATCTCCCAAAGTCCAACCAAACTGTGTAATTAGTTATTTTTTTTACTTATATTTAATACTCCATGTATGTGTTCAAAAATTTGATGTGTTGCACTACGCAAAATTTAAAGGTGTAAAATTGATGGAACTAAGGCCTTGTTTAGTTCCCCCATTTTCCAGAATTTGGCACTATGCAAAAAGAAGATTCCCCGTCACATCAAACTTGTGGTACATGCATGGAATACTAAATGTTGACGAAATTAAAAACTAATTGCACAGTTTGGTTGTACTTTGCGAGACGAACGTTTTGAGCCTAATTAGTCAACGATTGAACAATTATTACCAAATGCAAACAAAATGCTACAGTGCGCTACAGTACCGGCGAATTCCGACGGCGCCGATTCTGCCGCGAACTAAACGCGGCCTAAACAAGGGCTTGCTTGCTTGCTTTCTTTCTTTCTCGTCGCTAGTACCAGTAAGCTATAGCTATAGTCAGAGTAAACAAATCCTCAGTCTAGATGGTGCTACAAGCGCGTCTTACGGAGTAACTCTTAAAGTCCAATCAGGGTGGCCTTCAGTTGAGGCAGATGAAAAACTTAACAAGTGTCATTTAATTAGCGGTCAGATACTCAGATGTTACCTAAATTGTGAAACAGTTGGGTGTCGTTTCAACTGTACTTCAGTTCCAACATGCATCAACTACCCGATAGGTTCCGTGTTGCCAGCTCAAGCCTAAATAGTCTGTAGTAGTTGCAAATCTGGGTGCTAACAAATACTAATGCATCGACGAGATCAGATTATCAGAAAACAACGTCCAACGTTACCAATTCAACAAACCATCACGCATTTGAAGTATCAGTTTAAAAATTGACGATAATTTATTATTTTACCAGTAAATTGAGAGCTATACTAGTAGCTGAGCCAGGGGATGGGAGTACTCCTACGTCATAGTCATACCTTGCAGATGGACATGAAGTCGAAGTCGGTCTCCCTATCCCCCATGCCGACGTCGGGCACGGCGTCGCCCAGCTCCTTGACGACGGCTTTCTTCTTGTGGTCGCCGACGAGCACGCCGGGCTTGACCATAAACCCCGTGGCCTTGCCGTTCTTGCCGACCTCCAGCTCGGTCCCGACGACCTTGTCGGCGCCGAGGAAGGCCCTGGCGAAGGGCTCGACCATGATCCTGGGGCTGGCCGTGATGATGTAGCGCTTGCCGAAGGAGCTGAACACCCTCCAGCTCTCCGGGTGCACGTCGCCCGCGTAGAACCTGGGGAGCACGGACCGCGCCACCGTCTCGATGCTGCGCACCTTGAGCCCCGCGACGGAGATGTACACGAGCGTGCTGATGGCCAGCGACTCGGAGAAGAAGATGTAGGTGACGTAGACGAAGGGCACGGACAGGAGCAGCAGCGCGGCGCGGAGGACGCTCCCGGCCTCCAGCGCCACGAGGAGGTAGTAGGGGAACGCGCTCCGGGAGATGAGCAGCGTGCCGTCCAGGTCGGCCGCCACCGTCTGCTCCGACCGCCCCTCCGAGGAGCACTCCTCGATGGGCTTGAACCTGCGAGACGCCACCATCTTGTCTTTGCTAGCAGTGTGCTCGATCTCGCTCACCGCCAGGCCCGGCCCCAGAGGAGTGGGAGCAGAGGAGAGACTGCTGCTGCGAGCTGGCAGTGGAGAGTGGGGCGGCGAGGTGGAGTTAATATAAGCGACGCGAGGTTGGTGGTGACGGGCCGGGGAAGTATGGATGCGGATGGACGGGTGAGGCTTTACATTGCAGAGCCACAACGCAAGACGAGACGATGTATAATTGTAATGCAAGGCAACCTCCCTTGCACAGCTAACTTGAGTGGCCATTACTTCTAGAGAGCGATGGCTGTGCGGTGCTCCACTGACCACTGGACTGGAGCAGTGGAGTGCATCGTTCCTCGTTCGGGTACGTGCGCGAGGAGGTTAGCTAGGCGATGCAGCGATACCAAACTTCTCGCTTGGGTTTAATAGTCCAATGCAAGCCGAGTACGCTGTACGTCGCGTCAGAAAAGGTGAAAAGGTAAATAATCAGCCAGTTCGGTTGGCTGGTTCGTATAGTTGCTGGTTCGTAAAGAAGTACTGCGGGCTGGTTTGTGTGAGAGAAAAATACTGTTTCGATTGGAAATTTATTATCGTTTACGACAAGCCACGGCCAAACGAACAGGTTGAAAGTTCATCTGTTTCGTGTTTTCTCACCAAGGCCTTGTTTAGATTGAGAAAAATTTCAACCCGATGAATAGTAGCACTTTCGTCTTATTTGGTAAATATTGTCCAATCGTGGACCAACTAAGTTCAAAAGATTCATCTCGTGATTTCCAACTAAACTGTGCAATTAGTTTTTTTTTTTACCTACATTTAATGCTCCATGCAAGTGGCTAAAAATTGATGTGATGGAGAGAGAGTGAAAAAACTTGGAATTTTGGGGTAATCTAAACAAGGCCCAACACGTTAAATTTATAAGATGGTCAGACGGGCAGCTGTGTCGCGGCCCGCGTCATATCTGGACTCACCTGTCCACAATCCCCTTTTCCCGTGCGTGGATCCATCCACATTTATGATGCCCAGCCTACAATAAAGCCCGCAAGAGACGTAAGCGCCGCTGCTGCATGGAGCGTGCGCGACCGTGGAATGTGGAGAGCTGGAGAGGGCACGCAGCGGCTTTAATCGCGTCGGAATAGTTGGTTGGGACGTTTATGGAGCGTCCGCCCATTGATTTGCGTCGGCCTACTGCAAGGACAGCTCACAACTCAGAATTAATCACGCTCTTTGGATTACGCAAGATTATACTACGTACTCCGTATAGTAGTAGTAGCAGCAAACACACGTGATGGAGACATGGACTGGACGCAGTGCTGTTCACGGCGCGGAAACTTTCCCACGTCCAACAGGCGAAGCCGAGAAGCAGCAAACTTTTAGGCCTCAGTCAGAACTGTCCTCAGAATTGTTCGCTTTTTTGGGACATGACAAAATTAAGAAAGGTACGGCACGAAGAGATGATATTACTACTATGTAGGCAGATTTTTCCGGGTTTAAGGTGCATACATGTGGCTGTCCCCTTTGTACTGATGCACGCACTGTGGCAAATTTACTGATGACAGTTTGACTTAAATGCTAGAAATTTTGTTGTAATAAGACCCCACAAGTAAATTATTATCCTTCGTACCACACAGACTTGAGGTCCCAAATACAGGCCTTCAGCTAAGATTCTACAAAACAAAAATGCAAGTGTATTTCAATGGACACATTAATATGCTGAGTGATTAGTGATAGATGTTGTACAGAAGCAGCAGCCAGCAGGTCCTTATGATTGACGATAGCAACAATGCAGCCTTCCTAAACAGAATCAACATCAGGGCAGGTCACAAGTTACCATATTAAAGAGAGTGTTGTTACATTGATCTCTAATCCCAAACTAGGCCCAACAACCCAGTTGGACCTTTGATCAACGTCATGATCGGAGGCGCCCAGCCCACTATGGCTGGAGGGCCCCTGTCACACTGCGCAATAAATAGAGGTTGGGGCCGGCGGCTCTGAGTACGAGGTTCGCCTGAGCCGAGCTCTCCACCGAAACCTAAACCCTAATCCCGATCAGAGAGGGGTGCAGCCAGTGACGGTAAGCCACCAGTCGCGCCGCCTCGCTCCACCGACGTCGACGCCTCTTTCCCGAACGTCGCTGCCCGTGCGCAGACTTGACCGACTCCATGGCGGACGCGAGCGGATCCTCCTCCAAGGGCACAGACGGTCAACCCTTTCCATCCCTTCCTCTCCCTCTAGATCTAGTAGTTTAAAGTTCTAGGGTGTGTTCATCATGTTTATAGTAAGATGTACCCGCTAGATCTACGGCTAAGGTCATGTTCTTTTCAACAATGGTATCAGAGCCAGGTCTTCTAGGGCTTTTAGATCTAGATCGGGTGAACAAAAAACACAGTGAAATCGAATCACTAACCCTAGTTTTGATCTGAAATTTCTAACCCTAGCAGGGTAAAAGAAAATGAAAAGAGACCGGGGGTGGCGGGCGTCACTCAACTGCCGATCACCACCGCCACCGCGCGGGAACAGTGCCGCACCGTCGTCTTCGTCGGCGCGCGGCAAGAAACGATCAGAGGGTTCAATCGAATCAAAACCAAAATAAAAACAGAATCAGGTTAATCCTAACCCTAACGAAACCCTAACCCTAACCCTAATCCCCCAATCGCAAGACCCAGATCTAGAAGGGGAAGAAGAAAGGGAAGGACAGAGGCCTACCTCGCCGCTGTCGACACCGCTGTCGCGCGGGATGAATAGGTGCGCTGTCGCTTCGCTGGCGCGCGAGAAGAAGGTGTCGCTGCCGCTAGGGCACGGCCCTCACGGGCGCGGTAGGGCACCGTCGCCAGGCCGTTTGACAGCGGTGCGCTCACCCATTGGGGTGCACGCGCGCCGATGAGGGGGCCGGAGACGACGCCATGGCCGTTCGCTCTCTGTGCTGCGGGGCTGAGACAGGAAGCGACCGGCTGCGTGTTGAGGAAAGAGAAAGGGAACGAAGAAAATGAGTCTAGGGTTTTGGGGAAGGCCGCGCCGGGGGTTTTGATCTCGCGATATTGACGCCTGGCCGTCGGATGGAAACCAGCGGCCGAGATCGTCTGGACTGGCATTAGGCCTAGGCGGGGCAGCAGATTCCCGGCCCAGGCCCAGGTTACGGCCTGGGCGCGGGACAGCGGGCACGCGCCGGGTGAAGCAGGCTGCGCGGGCCGCACTCCATCGGCCAGCCCACGCACTGTTTCTACTGGGCCAGTTACTGTTGCTGCATACCAGGTCAGAATGAACAGTAAATAAAGTTTCGAGCTTATTTAATTTTCAGAAGCAGATTTCTATGAACAGTAAAAAAAGAGATTTCGACATTATTATGATGTTTTTATTTTCTGACCAACGTTGTTAATAACAATATCGTAATTTTAATGATTTCATGCATTAATTCTATTTCTGCTCAACGGTGATGTAGAATTAGTGTAGATGACAATTGTATGTTTTAATTTTGATTAATGTTGGAACTAAGGCATGCAATTGTTATTATTATGTTTATGTTCTCACTCTATATGAATTGTGTTTTTAGGCGGATATAACTTGATGGGTTGTATCAAAGAGATCCCCACTCTCAAAGGTGACAACTACACGGAGTGGAAGAAAAAGATTGACCTAGCCTTCATCTTGGCTGAGGTGGACTAGGTAGTCACCTCACCGTGTCCCACTGAGCCTGTGGCATCAGTGAGAGAGACAAACGAGGCTGATGCTGCTTGGGCAACTAGAGAGAGGGATTTTGCATCACAAAAGATGTCCTATGATCTTGAGCATAGGAAGTGGGTCACTGCCAACAAGAAATATTTGGTTGTAATAAAGAACACGATTGAGCCTGCAATTGTGGGCTCAATCACAGAGTGTGACACGGTCATCGACTACCTCGATAGAATAAAGAGTCAGTTCACTGGCTCTTCAAAGACATATGCTACCTAGCTGATAAAGCAGCTGATGACAGAGAAGTACTCTGGAAATAGTGGCATAAGAGAGCACATACTAAGGATGAGCAATTTGGCATCTAAGCTAAAACCAATGGATCTGGCTCTCAAGGAAGAGTTCCTTATTCATCTGATTTTTGCTTCCTTATCAAAGGAATTTGACACTTTTGTTGTCAACTACAACATACAACCCGAGAAGTGAGACTTAGAGAGGCTTATGGCTATGTGTGTGCAAGAGGAGGAGAGAATAAAAGCTATCAATGGTGGCACTATCAATTATATGAAAGACAACAAGAAAAAGAATAATAATGCTAACACCTCCTCAAAGTCAAAGGGAAAGGGTCCCATGCTGTATCAGCCTCAGCAGAATAAGTTCACAGTAGAGAAAGATGAGTGTCTCTATTGCAAGAAGACGGGACATTATAAGAAAGATTATCCCGATTACTTAAAGATGGTTATGGCAAAGAAATATGAGAACATTATTACGTTCATAAATGAATCCCTATATGTACAGTATTCGAAATCTACTTGGTGGATTGACTCAGGTGCAACTGTTCATGTTGCTAATTCCTTACAGGGATTCCGTTCGACGAGGACTACGCAAAGAAGAGAAAGACACATTAAAGTTGCAAATGGAGTCTAAGCAGATATTGAAGCCGTTGGTGATCTTTCTCTAGAACTTGCTGATGGCTTCACACTTTTACTTAGAGATGTACTTTATGTTCCCTCTTTACAGAGAAACTTGATTAGTGTTTCATGCTTGGACAATGATGGATATGATTGTCATTTTAGAAATGGCAAATGTAAGATAACATTTAATAATGCATGTGTTGGTCTTGCTATCTTACAAAATGAGCTTTATTTGTTATCACTACGTGATGATGTGAATATTGTATGTGATGATGGGAATGTTGCGTGTGACAATGAGAATGTATCATCGTCTGTGGATGTAAACAGAAAACAAAAGAGAGCTCACGATGCGTTGTCGAAATTATGGCACTATCGTTATGCCATATTTCGAGGGGGAGAATAGAAAGACTAGTTAAGAATGATATTCTTCCTCCATTAGAGTTCTTAGATTTAGAACAATGCAGAGAATGCATAAAAGGAAAGTATGTAAAGAAAATTAAGAAAGATGTCAAACGAAGCTCATGAATTTTATAGATTATTCACACAGACATTTGTGGTCCATTTTCTGTAAAGAGTGTGGATGGTTATGATTCATTCATAACATTCATAGATGATTACTCCCGTTTTGGCTACATTTATCCAATCAAAGAAAGAACAGAAGCATTGGATAAATTTAAGATATTTAAGGCAGAAGTTGAAAACCAACATAATTTTAAGATTAAGATAGTCAGGTCCGACCATGGGGGGGAGTACTACGGTCGGCATACCCCATATGGCCAAGTTCCTGGACCATTTGTAAGGTTCTTACAGGAGAATGGCATAGTAGCCCAGTATTCTATACTGGACGAACCTCAGTAAAATAGAGTAGCTGAAAGACGCAATCGTACCCTGATAGATATGGTGCGCAGTATGATAAGTTACTCCACCTTACCGTTGAGCCTATAGATGAAAGGCGTTAAAAACCGCCATTCATATTCTCAATAGAGTGCCAAATAAGTCGGTGCCCAAAACACCATATGAGTTATAGACAGGAAGAGTACCCTCACTAAACCACTTACATGTGTGGGGTGTCCTACTGAGGCTAAAGTATTTAACCCAAACATTGGGAAGCTAGATCCCAAAACAGTAAGTTGTCATTTCATTGGCTACCTAGAAAAGTCAAAAGGTTTTTGTTTCTACTGTCCAGACAGACATATAAAGTTTATGGAAACGAGACACGCTGTCTTCCTAGAGGATGAAATGATGAGGGGGAGCATGGTAGCTCAAGAAATTGACCTTGAAGAGAAGCGGGTGTATGCGCCCACTTCGATGATTCATGAGCCATTTTTCTCACTACTTGCTGTCGCTGCACCGATAGTGCAAGATACTGTGGTGCCAGCACCTGTTGTTATTCTGCCTGTGGCAACAATGAATGACGACGAGGAACATGTTCTTCAGGATCCTGTAGAACCTATTGCCACACATGAGGAGGAGCAACAACAGCCTCAAACAGAAGATGTGCCAAATATGGAGGCCCCTAAAAGGTCTCAAAGAGTTAGAAAATCAGCTATTCTAGCTTACTATGAAGTATACTACACTGATGAATTTCAAATGGAGGATCATCCCACCTCATTTAAAGAAGCTATGAGAAGTGATCATTCATCAAAGTGGCTTGAGGCCATGGAAGATGAAATGAAATCTATGAATGCCAATAAAGTTTGGGACTTGGAAATAATTTTCTAAAGGAGGCAAAACTGTAGGCTGTAAATGGGTCTACAAAACAAAACTTGACTCTCAAGGAAATATAGAGAGATATAAAGCACGACTTGTGGCAAAAGGCTTTACGCAAAGAGAAGACATTGATTACAATAAGACCTTTTCTCCAGTCTCATGTAAGGATTCCTTCAGAATCATAATGGCATTAGTGGCACATTACGATTTAGAATTACATCAGATGGATGTAAAGATGACATTTCTCAACGGGGACTTGGAAGAAAATATGTACATGGCACAACCGAAAGGTTTTGTCATAGAAGGAAAAGAACAAATGGGATGATACCTAAAGAAATCCATTTATGGATTAAAACAAGCTTCAAGACAGTGGTACTTGAAGTTTAATCAGACAATAAGGAATTTTGGGTTTAAAGAAAATGTAGAGGACAATTGTGTCTATGCAAAGTTTAAGAATGGGAAGTTTATCTTCCTTATCCTATATGTGGATGATATCTTACTTGCTAGTAGTGATGTCAGTCTACTACTAGAGACAAAGAAGTTTTTGTCCTCAAAATTTGATATGAAAGATCTTGGTGAAGCTTCATTCGTTCTAGGGATCGAGATTCACCGAGACAAAAGTAAAGGGGTATTAGGACTGTCACAAAAGGCATACATAGAAAAGATCTTAAAGAAATTCAATATGCACAAATATAGTCCCTCACCTGCTCCTATAGTCAAGGGCGACAGATATGAGGATTTTCAATGCCCCAGGAATCAGTATGAGATCGATCAAATGAAAACGGTTCCATATGCTTTAGCTGTCGGAAGCTTGCAATATGCTCAAGTATGTACGCGCCCTGACTTGGCATTTGTTACCGGGTTACTTGGCAGATTTCAGAGCAATCCTGGAACAGAACACTAGAAATTAGTAAAGAAAGTCTTGCGTTATTTGCAAGGAATGAAAACCCTCATGATGACATATAGAAGATCAGATTCACTCCATATAGTGGGATATTCAGATTCTGATTATGCGGGAGATGATAGAAAATCCACGTCTGGATATGTATTCACTCTCGCAGGGGTAGCTATTTCATGGAAAAGCTCAAAGCAAACCGTCACTACATTGTCCACAATGTATACCGAGTTTGTAGCGTGTTATGAGGCAACGGGACAGGTGAACTGGCTAAAGAAGTTCGTACCCGGTTTAAAGTTGGTTGACAACATCTATAGACCACTTAAGTTATACTACGATAATAATCCGGTAGTACAGTATGCTCACAACAATAAGTCAAGTGGTGCTGCCAAACACATTGACATAAAGTATTATGCTGTGAAAGATAAAGTCCTGAATCATGTCATAAGTCTTGAGCATATAAGTATCGAAAAGATGCTCACGGATCCGCTTATAAAAGGCTTACCACCCAACGTGTTCACAGAACATGTAGCCGGCATGGGTTTAAGGGAAAGTTTATAATTCCTGGACAAAAGAAGGCCCAAAGTTAAGTATCTATTCTAGAACAGAGTGGTGCGTTGTAGTTGTTAAATCTATCGGCAATTGATCGTGACGATGAAACATGCTCTATGCGCTAATCTGTAATAGAATGAACAAAAGTAAATGATATAAAATTGAAAGATGGTAGGAGATCAAGGGAGAGATTGTTAGATTGAACTCTAATCCCAAACTAGGTCCAACGGCCCAGTTGGGCCTTTGATCAGCGTCCTGATCGGGGGCGCCCAACCCACTATAGTTGGAGGGCCTCTGTCACACTGTGCAATAAATAGAGGTGGGGGCCGACGGCTCTGAGTACGAGGTTTGCCTGAGCCGAGCTCCCCATCGAAACCTAAACCCTAATCCCAATCAGAGAGGGGTGCAGCCAGTGACGGGAAGCCACTAGCCGCGCCGTCTCGCTCCACCGACGTCGACGCCTCTTCCCCTAACGTCGCTGCCCGTGCGTAGACTTCACCGACTCCATGGCGGACATGAGCGGATCCTCCTCCAAGGGCACAGACGGTCAACCCTTTCCATCCCTTCCTCTCCCTCTAGATCTAGTAGTTCAAAGTTCTAGGGTGTGCTCATCATGTTTATAGTAAGATATACCCGCTAGATCTACGGCTAAGGTCATGTTCTTTTCAACAAGTGTTTTCCAAAATGGCAATCATGGTTACTACTTCGGAGAAACATCAAATGTGTATATCTGGAGAATTGTTCCCTTTTGATTGACGATAGCAACAATGCAGCATCGGCCCTGTTCGGCAGGACTTATCGCTGCTGCGACTGATTTATAGGGCTGATTTATTATGAGAGAAAAACAATGTTCCTATGACTGAAAAGTATGGCTGATTCTGGCTGATAAGCTCAAGCGAACGCCAAAAATAGGCACACATCCTGACAACCAGTTGTCTACCATCATAAGAAAAAAAAACGGTGAAGAAAATGACATGAGAATTCACATCTAACTTTTCACACAAGTAAGTTCTAAACGCATATGGAATTATGCAAAGCGAGTAGGCTGGTGTAACTAACAGGAAATTGAGGCATGAGGCAAAGTGACGCACTGACTAAACGTTGCAACCACTACTGTGCAGAGGAATCTCGTGGAGTGAAGTATTATCCGTGTAAGTTACAGCCTCATCCCTATCGTCCTGTTTATTTGGGCTGGCTTGGCTTATAAGCCATGGCTGAAAATACTGTTGACTAATTTGGTATAAGAGAAAAATATTATTCGTTGACTGATAAGCCATAGCTTATAAGCCAAATACGACCAAACAAACCAGCTGTATGTAAGCTATGTTCCAACACACGAGTGTTCTCCAAAAGTTTTCACTTTGGTATTATATACATTAACACTAAGTGTACAGCGGCTACCTCGTCTTTCCCACGACACTTCCTTTTCATGGTTCACGTGTGCCTTCGGGAGGATCAGGCTTACGTGAATTGCAATCCAAATTTTCCCTGCCCTTTAAAATTTTGGCACCACTTGAGATCAATCGGTCTTTGGAGAACTATACATCGAGCTATGCCATACGGACGAATAAGCATTCCCAATAAATACACGGGGAAAGGAAAATCACCGCAGCCCCTTTGCCTTACGAGAGGTTTGGGAATCCACCTGAGACTGCCCCATTATTACATGGGCCAGGCAATGATAGCAATAGAGGACTGGGCTATTACGTGTACTATGTAGTTGGGCCAGATTTGGAGTTCTAATAGCGGCCTAGTCAAAACCAAATGTTGCTTTGGGTTTGGGGTGTCTGGCGCGGACTGTGTGCCGACTGCCGTGCCGCGGGACTTGCTGAGCAACGAGGAGATGGTGTCCATCGTGTGGGCCATGTCGCTGAAGCGGCACGCGTCAAGGCCGTGGCGCAGGCGCGCAGCGGTGGCGGACGAATGTCCCGTCCGCTTCTCTTATAAGTCGTATTTTTTTAGCTAATAAATAATATTTTTTTCTCGTAATAAATCGGCTAACAGTACTTTCAGCCCTGGCTTATCAGTCAAGTAAATAGGACGGAAGCCATAGGCCGACGGTGACGAAGGAGATGGAGACGGAACGTACAGTAGCGAGTAGCGACCACCGACCAGCCGCAGAGCCAAGCCGAGGTGAACTCGTCGGTGTCAGGCTCCAACGGAGAGGCTAACGACGGCAATGACGATAATCTAGTCACGTCGGAGGAGCAAGTTTGAAAAACATCAGTGGACCTTACTCTTAATATAAAAACACTAGGAGTTGCATGAGGTCTTCCAAAAACACCCCATAACCCCCCGGTAGTCGATGGAAATATCTGTGCACCATCAAGTTGCTCTCCATTGCTCCGGCGCTTTCGGGAAGTCTTACATAAATGTGCACTAAAATCCATGAGACAGATAGAAAAAGCACGCCCTGAAATTTCAGTAGGAACAACCAAGCCCAACCACGCCCCCGCACAGTGCATCGGTCGGTAACCGGACAGATCACGAGGGTGTAAGCGGCGTGACGTCACCACAGCAGCAGGTGGCGCCTACCGCGACTCGCAGGGCCATCTGCGCCACACATTTTTCCGCGGAGCAGGCCCACCGTCCTGGGCCCGCGTATCGAAATCAGCCCAGAAAGGTTTGGTGAGCGGGCCATGCGTGGCCCATCCGGCTGCCGGGTCGTGGTTGCGATTCGGCCTATTCGCCAGCGCCCACGTCAAGTTGTGCGCAGGCGCAGCGCGCCCGTCACGAGTCGCGACGATAGGAGTTTTTTTTTTTTTTGATCGGAGCGACGATCGGTGTTTGGACAGGAGCGTTCTGCACTTCTACAGTTCCACTACGCCCAACTCGCCAGTAGTATTTCCTGCAGAGAATCGCTGTAGTTTGCTCGCGAGCGCTCTGAATCCGCACGCGTTTCATGCACACATGTAGTTCGCTCGTAGCCTCAAGTCGCGCGCACATTTTTGGGTGGAGTTTGCCTTCCGGGGGTAATGGTCGACTACGGTGGGCGGTGGCGTCGATGGTTTGCTCAGTCCCTCGTGGCACCTGGCCTGATTCTTGTACAGCCTGGCATTCACCAGACTTTCCATGGACTATATTCCAAAGATCTTGTTCTACGGCATATTCCTGGGCTATGAATATGCACCTCTCGTTTGGATTTCCTCAGGTGACAGATATTTTTACGTACAGGAAGCTAGATCGTCAAATTGCTTGAATGATTTTTTTGGCCCTGCTTGGAAACAACGCCATTTGGCAGACCTGTGCTGACATGGCAGACCTGTGCTGACATGGCAGATCAGTTACTGAAACTGTTTGGGATAGAAAGAAAAGTTTGGCAGTTCTTCAGTTTTCTGTGGTTCTGGAGAATGAGGGCTCAACCCAAATTGGTGTAACTTGTTTGCAGTTGCCTATCTCTCAGCATTCGTCATAGGTAGTACTCTCCTCGTCCATTTATTGTTGCACAACATATACCAGACTAAATAATGTACTCTCCTCGTCCTCGTCCAAAAAGAATGCGATTCTAGGAATGAATCTGGACAAGTGCTTGTCCCAATTCATTTCTAGAATTTGCACTCTTTTGGGGGCGGTGGGAGTATTCTCTCGATCCTAATATACTAGATCCTAATATACTAGGTAGCGTGCTCGTACGTTGCTACAGGATAACTAACAATTTATATTAAAAACATACGGATCACACGATAAGATAATAATACTGTTAAATTAAATGCCAACGTTTAAGTGACATTTAATTCAAAAAACAAAGTTTAAGAATTTAATACAGTCACGGAGTGCGTGGCATCGCAGGCTCACAAACTCTAGATCTTCCAGAGATTGGGTCGAATCCAACCTAGAGCCTCGAAACCCTACATCTTTTCCTGGACGGGCTTCACTTCGGATGCGCCGGTAGCAATATCAACGATCTCCATTCAAAGGACCAAGTCGTATGGATCCCCATACAATAGCTCAGACATGTATATTTTGTTCTCCTTGTACTTGGATACATTTGTTCCACTGAAGCTTTTATTGAAATGTTTAGACACGATCTGTGTCTGATCACCGATGTTCCTCACCCTGGACCACTCCGGCGTACGGTCGTGGAGGTTGCACTTGTAGATCGCGTTGCCGTAGGTGAAGCTCCGTGTCTCTAGAACGTGTTCACCATGGCAACCACAATGTGCAGCTCACTGTTTGATTCTAGGTAGCTGCGGTGGCAGCCCCGCAGGTGGCAACAACGATGACAGCAGCGTCGTGGTTGGAGTAGTGCTGACGGCGTTGCTGCTGTAGACGGAGATTTCTCTAGTGCAGTCTATCGCCAAGAACTTGTCTTGGCAGTAGACGATGGACCCCCACGGAGAACTCCAGTTTGGTGTCGAGCAGCGTCCATGCGCTGTCGACTCCAACCCGGCAGAACGCGACCTCCGTGGATCACCCAGGCATGGCCATGGCCACGCACTTGCGACCGGCAGCGTCAGGTGGTGCCGAGAGCACGATTTCACGGAAGAACACGTCCCTCATGTCTTCTAGCTTGATGGCTCTCCTGCGGCATCCGCATCCCCGTAGCCGTTTGTGGGATGGACGACCCACCGGCCGTGGACTCTAGACACGTGTTCCGATGAGGACACTGCCGCGACGTGTTCGCCTGCTGGCGGCAGCTCAACGTGGGGGTCACGGGCACCGACGAATGGATTCAATAGCGTCACGGACGCTGCCTCGTCCATGAGCGCCAGCCACCCACACGAGGAGTCGCATGCCACCTTGCCGCGCACGTCGGGCAGCGTCTTGGACAAGACCTTTTTCTTCAGGACATAGTAGAAGTCGACGTGGTCCGAGTCGGGGTCGAACGGGAGCAGCAGGAGCAGCCCGAAGGTCGCAAACGGGACGGCGTCGCGCCATGGGGAGCAAGCGGATCGGAAGGACGCCGCGTCATGGCCTGACGTGAGACGCTGCCCGATGGACTCGAGGAGATTCTCTGGCAGGCCAAATCTCTAGCTAGAGAGAGGTAGGGACATTCTCTTGGGATTGGGAGGCTGAGCCATGGAAGACAGATGACATCAACTATGGTTCACGCAAGAAACGGAGAAACGGCAAGCGAGGGCGATGGAACACGTGAGCGTGAAACCAAATGAAAGGAGGAAAAAGTTGTCCCTTTTATAAATGAAAAGAGAGAAAGTAATTAAATGTAGGCAGATTTGGCAAGGTTCTCAGAAATGCAAAGAGATTTCTTTTGTCTTAATTCTCTTTCCTTCTGTGTTAATTCTCTTTCCTTTTGCTCATTGCCATGTATGCTGGTGCATGCAAACATGCAATGTGTATATGAATAGCACAATAATTTTCTACTTTCTATTTTGTCGTGATTCCTCTATCACATGACAGGCAATATTCAATCAAGGAGAATGACACAATCAATCAGTAATTAAGATGTCGTGGGATCGCAGGCGTGAGCAGACGGACGAACCAAAACAAATGTCGCACCAAACAATATGGCATCAAGCATCAGTGTATCAATGCCAACCATTGACTCATCCTCTAGAGTTTACAAATATAAGCCATGGCAATAAATTACAACAATTCAGGGCAAGTTCAGTGAGAAATCCATCTTTTTCAAGGTTTAACTTCAGCGAGAAATCATCATTCTTTTTCAGATTGTTCAAAAATAAACAAAGATCAATCCACATATTTTTTGCAGTGCAGAGATAACTTTGTGACCTGGCTTGGTGTTGTTGTTACGGGAACACCAATTCAGCGAGCGAGGTCTAGAAGTGCAAAGGCCTGATGCCAAACATCTAAATACCTTCTAGTGTAATAAAAAATTAGCAAGCCAAAAATTCAGTGGCCATAAAAAAAGTTGACAAGAGAAAAATATCTAATATATTTTACCAGTAAAGTATCTAACATTGGTATACCAAGCTCATGAATTGAGACTGTCAATAAATAAATAAGGCTCGAGCTACTTGAAACGAGATTGGTATAGACAAAGGGTTAACTATGCTAAAAAAATAATGGCATCCAATGTGTAGGCACACAATATCGAAAAAATAGATGATTAACTATATGACAAGAACGTCTGCAGCATTATGAACTATGGTTGTGTAACATCATGAACGGCGAGCGATGGAGGACGGGCGACGTCAATCGGTCTACATATGCGAAGACGACGGCTCGGGTGCACGACTCAGGTGGCGTCGAGGTAGCGGCGCGGTAGCCGAGGATGACGGCTCGGGTGCATGGTGCGGGCGAACGACGAGGACTACGGCACGGACGTCGTGGAGGCGGCGGTGTTTCCAGGTGCACGATGCGGGCGAACGGCGAGGACGACGGCGCGACGTCGTGGAGGTGGCAGTGTACGTGGCGCTCGGGGAGGATGACGACGCGGGCGCACAGACCATACGATGGAGCAGGTCGTGGAGGGGAGATCGCACGGGGAGGTGATCTTGCGGCGACCTTTGCGGCGATCGATGATGTAGCCACAGGTGCATCCACTGGTAGGCAGACGGTGGATGATCTATTGATGTTGCTTCTCCACTAAACGACAAGGAAGAAGTAGGGGCGGCTCGATCGTGCAGGGGCTTGAGGAATGGGGCACGCGACGATCGTCTCCGTGCAGCGACCAGTGACGCGCTTGAGTCCTACCAAGAAGACGCGTTCGATCGTGCAGCGACGAGCGACGATGGTCTTACGTGTTTGTAGCGCATGCAAATCAGGGTCAAGAATTTCATATTTGTGGCACGAGGGCGGTACGATCGAGTGTGAGACGTGGGTGATCGCTTTCCTTGTTTGAGGCAATTAGGGTCAAGACTTTCCGTATTTGTAGCGCATGCAAATCAGGGTCAAGACTTTCCGTATTTGTAGCGCATGCAAATCAGGGTCGAGACTTTCCGTGTTTTCTTCGCACTAAAGGACACAACATGCGAGAGATGTCGTGGGATCACAGGCGTGGGCAGACGGACGAACCAAAATAAATATCGTATCAAAAAATATCCACGCTTTGTTCTTTTTAGTTGTAGGAGATTATATCGGATTTTAAGCTGTCTTTCAGTCAAATCGTTCTAAGCTAAGGAGAGGAATGCAAGAACTCTCACGAACGAAGTTGTAAGTCCGAGTTCAATCGTTCAGGGCTTCAGGCTTACTGTCAAAGAGGCTAATCTCTAGGATCTTGCGGGCTTGCGGTCTTGCAGCAGCTTCACAGGTTGCTTCCACTGCCGTCGTTTGGCTCCTCATCGCACACTGTGTTTGTAAATTAAGCTCGGCGTTAGCTTTTTTTCGAGAGCATTTTAGTTCCTGGTAATCCTTAAACTACTGGGGTTTGCTATAAGTTGACCACTTCTCCTCCCTCTTAATGAAATATGTGTCACAAGCACACATACACATTCGCAAAAAATCATTCTAAGCTTGAGCAAAAGTTTATAAAGAAGAATATTAACACTTACCACATCAAAGAAATAATGTATCTAATAATGTTCATTTGATATCGTAAATATTATTATTCTCTTTCTATAAACTTAATCAAACTTACAACAGTTCAACGTATTTTTGGACGGAGAGAGTATACTATATATAGTTTTGTAAAGACAAATATAACATAATGTTCCTGCAAATAGAAAGGTGGTGTAAGGAATTTTTTGCGCGTGTTTTCCTTGCACTATGGAAGTACTACTTTTTGGTGATGGCGTCTTCCAAACAACCACATGGAAATTCTTCATAGTACTGGTACAATAGTAAGAAAGGAAGGTTCTAGAATTGATGGCTCACTAGTCATCCGCGCGGCTTGACCACGGAAGGCAAACGCCCAAGCTTCTCCAGATATTGGTGTGTGAACAACGGAGACTATGACGAGTTGCAGTGTTGCACGTTGAGTGGAGCGCCGATAGGTGGCAGATGTAACAGGTACGATCATTTGAGCTTCAGAGATCCGGTGACGACGGGTTAACCGCGCGCGGGGATAAGAGAGCAGGACGTGTGAGAGGGAAATCTCTGAGGCGAGGAGGAGATAACTGAGGGGTGGCGTCGGATCGTCGGCGGTTGCTCATCAACGGCGTCTCTGTCGACCATCGAGTTATCCAGCTGAATAGCTGATGCCATTCAGAGGATCTTGGCATGAACAGTGTCTAATTAAGTCGACATACTTTTAGCGCCCTACTAGTGGTGTTCTGATGAAATATATTACGGATTCAGAATCATATTAACAGAGCTTGTGATGGTTTGCTCACCAAAGCTAACAACTTGTGCGTTGGTTGGTCTTGCAAAAGCTGCAAGCAGACAGTGTTCCGACTGTACAGCGGTGGGGCCGCTGCCTGGAAAATTGCATTCGTGCAAAGACAATGCACGATGATACCTGATTGGTTAGTGACCATTCCCTGCTCGAGAGGCCCAGAACGAAAATATCTGAGCTGAGTGAGGCCTGAGGCGAGGCAGCAAACGCAAACTGGTATAAGCCATTGCGACGCCGATTGACGTGAAACAGTTCACCTAAAGGCGCCGAATTGGCCAGGCAATTTTAACCGGTGGTGAAAACTCTGTTCCGGGGCGATAGCCGATAGGAACAGCAGCTGCTATAAAACCGGCGCACACGTGACCAGTCTTAATGAAGCCACTGTTATCATGTGGTGCCGCGTGTTTTTGTTGGGAAGCGGGTGCAGAGCTCACGCTAGCCGGTCATGCCGCTATCACCGCGTCACGGCGGCATGCCGGAAAAAAGAAATTTGCGAGATGAAAGGAGCTTGGGCACGCAACGCTCGGCGACCGTCCACATAGCGGGCGATAGAGATACATGCAATCTGAGGAGGATACACTGATGTAGTCACCTGTTTAGCTTCGTTCGATCTCGATCAGTAGATGCCTGAGGCACTGAGCTCACATGATCACATTCTGGATTGCCATCAGGCCAATTGTTTATGTCCAACTTCTCTCTCTCTCTCTCTTTTTGAATAACTAGCAGGAGCACTGCTATATCATATAGGAGTAAGAAGGAAGCAAAACCAGTTTACAGCAAATAGGTCTTACATTACTGTGACCACTTAAACACAAAAATTTGAAGGAAAATAAAAGAGACTCATGAAGGTAATGCTAGTTTCCAGGGTGCAGCAGTCCCCCGCCGAGAACCTCTTTGGACTTGCTCCACAATGGTCGACTAAACCTCTGCAGGTCAAGAATGCCAGGACCACCAAGTATGTTTGGTCTGGTTGCTTTCGGCCATCGAAACCAGACAATGGCCTCCATTTGCCGAAGCTACCCTTTAAGAGAAACGATCTTCTGATTCTATCTTTCTTACTGCCCACTTCTTTAAGGCAAACACTGTCACCTTTTTTTTTTTTTGAGAGAGAGAGGTGTTTTCAGTAGGAGAGACGGTCACGACACAACCTCTTAGAGGGAACAACACATGTAGAATTCAATTAACTAGTGTGGAAGACTGACAGGTTCAGAGCCAAGTTGAGACAATTTGGCAATACTCCGTATGTGTCAGTAATTTCAGAATTTTGACGTAGTAGCTAGACTAGATTGGGAAGTGGAGACCATTCAGATTTACTTTGTAGTTTGGGACCATTTAGCAGAACCAATTTGATTCTGAACATGTGGACATCGTTGAAAACCCTGTTCGCTTATGCTGAAATTTAGCTTATGCTGAAATGTTATGAGAGAAAATGCTGTTCTATGGCTGAAATGTAGCTCAAGCGAACAGAGCGTTCATTGGTATCTACCGAGTTGATGCTGTTTCACTGTCTGGACTTGCTGCCAAAAACAGCAGGAGATGCAGGCGTATCAAAATCTTTACACCCACAGATGTTAGAGATCTAAACGCTGAATTGGAAGCAAACGTTAGTGGTTGACCACACAATGTTGGAACAGCCATCTTTACTACCAACCGTTTGACTGTAAACTCTTCAAAACAGTTGAACACCGCTGGCTTGAACAGCAGCTGCCCAAAAGTCTGTACAGAAGAGAACATCAACGCATCTAGACGCAAATGCAACTCTGTACTTCCATAGTTCAGACATTTTAACAGTATACTCGATTAGTTGGTAGATTCAGGTCTCCTTTGCCCAAACAAATGATTCAGGCAGAGAAGGCACAGAACGACTTGGATGTTTCTCCCCTGGTGTCCGGCGTGATTCTGAACCGTCCATCGTTTTTTATCTTACGACATAGAGTTAACACTGTGACCTGTCATCGAGCTAAAAACCAAAAAGACATAATACTCATCTCTTCCATTTTCTAACGCGTACCCTGTGCTGTGAAGTTGCCATCTAAGGTCATTTTCAGAATTTTCCACACTAGGCACTAGCTGGAGCACAATCCTACCTACAGGGTACTGTCAGCACACCAACGCCTCAAAAATTGAAACCAAGAAATACTTCGTATAGAATCATAGGAGGAAGAACCAAACAAGCATCGACGTCAACAAGTGGACAGAGCAAATCTAAGCGGCACACCGCGGCTCTGTAGCGCGCCAGTGATGGCGATGCAACTTGCACTCCCTAGCTTGGCAGCTTGCCCGGGCCTGGCCAGGTCCCCGGCAGACACTTCACCCGTCGCTGGCGGCCCGGGGTGGCCCAGGCTCCGTAGCGACGCAACCTCTTTCCCCAGCCTAGAGCCCGTTTCGACCGTCGAATTCGCAGCGGAAAGCTAGCAGTTGATTCGGCGCCGGAGATCGTCGGCAGGGCGGAACCGGACGCCGGCGATGGGGACGTGGCGCCCATCGGGGTCGGGCCCCCCTTGGCCGCCTTTGCGTCGCGGCCGTCCGTTGCGGGATATTTCCTGTCGGACACGGTGGCGCGGGCCGGAAAGGGACGCGGACGCCAAAAAAACGTTGCTTGCAGCGATGCCTTCCGCGGAAGGAAATTCTTGAGGAATGTAGGCTGTCGTTGCAGGGTTGTGCCTTTATGCCTCAAGGAAAATCAGCGGCCAGTCTCTCAGGCACGGACTACACACGATATTTCTCGCGTATCGTGGTCTCTTCAGTTGATTAGTTTGGTTGCTCACTGGTCACAAAATGTTATCTGAAGACGAGTACTACATTCAAGCAATTTATAGAGATCCGCAATTTATAAGGGCCACCTACTTCCGCTAACCGCTCTCCTAGTGGCAACCAGGGGATGCAGAGTTTTAAGTCTAGAGGGTGTTCATTTCATTTCTCTCTATCTCTTTTAAAAATAGCTATGGAAAAAACTCTCTATTTTCATCCATTTAAAAAACCGAAAGCCCAAAGATGTAAACATAGTTTAAA
Source organism: Miscanthus floridulus (assembly GCF_019320115.1). Lineage (NCBI taxonomy): Eukaryota > Viridiplantae > Streptophyta > Magnoliopsida > Poales > Poaceae > Miscanthus > Miscanthus floridulus. The sequence continues at coordinate 129,369,803 of NC_089584.1, forward strand.
GGTGCTACGAAAACTGTACTTCGTGACACCTGCGTCTTCCGAAAGAGACGCTTTAAATTTTTGTCGTTCCATTTTTGCAACAGAAGCACTTTTTACGCAACCTTATTTTAAAAGAAAATTGATATAGGTGTAACATTTTTTCTAAAAACGAGGTGTAAGAAAATTAAAAATAGATCTCTTCCTTCGTGACAATTATATTTGTTATTTTGGACTAAGTTAAAGGTGTGCTTGAAGGATTCCAGATTTTCTCAAGAATGCTTCGAATTCAAATTCTCTTCAAATATTTTCTCTCATAAATTAGAATATTTTATGGAACTGTTTGCCTAGCTTGCTGAATTAACTATAATAGGAAGAATCTAGGTTTTGAGTGTTTCTCTGAACTAGTAAAGCACGAATGTTGGTTCCAAGTAGTTCTCCCTGAAACGTTCGATCTTTATTGATTTAGCAATAATGATTTTAATGATTCTAGTGACGATCTGAAACATTTATTGCCGCCAATGTGCCCTACGGCGCGATGGGTCGTGCGACCTCGCCCACTGCAGTCTTGGATCATTGTATGTGGTGCCCCTGTGACACGCCGCCTTACCACACCGCCTATTGTCTAGCCTCACCCGCCGACTCCATCCTCCACTAATCCGTTGCCGACGAGCCTATCTTTATTTGTGCTCCGCCCAACCGGCGCCTTCCACCTATGGTGGCCACCGACGCTCCACCACCTTGCTGCCTTGCTCCACCGCTAAAACCGCCACTCGGGATCTAGGGTTGAAAGGAAAACGCATTTCCTAACCCTCCGGCAAAGGGCGACACATGACACCGCACACGGTCGTAGATTAGATTGTAATTCATCTTGCATCTTACTCGATTCCCTAATATATGAACGATATGATATACTCCCACAGTCCCAAAAAAAAGTTATTCTAAATTTCGGAGAAGTCAAACATTTTCAACTTTGATCAATCAAATATATATAAGAAAATATTGATATTTATGGTGCATAATTAGTATCATTAGATGATATTTGTTATACATTTAGTTAAATTTTAATAAATTTGATCCATTCGAACTGAATTGCGACACTTTCTCTGCTAGGGAGTAATTGCGAACGATACCGAGTACTACTCCTGGTATATAAAAGTAGTGGCACGTTCGGCTGGTACAAAAATTTACTGTGTATTAGTTTGTTCCGGTTGATTTTGACTGATTCAATAGTGTTCTGTAAGAGAGAATAAACCAAAACAAGCTGAGATGAGATAAGCCGAGCCAAACACGCTGAGTATCGCTGGCAGAAACTTTACGCCCTAAATACGGAAAACCAGTGAATGGAACAAACAACACGTGATTAGTCAAGACCATGCAGCCATGCCACTCCGTGGGGACTGCCGGACAGGTCCCACTCCCATGCAGGCTCGATGACTTGTGTGGCACTGTCTGATCGCCGGTTGCCACCTCGGTGCATAATGGCGGACGCGTGTGAGACGGAGGCGGATCGGAGGGAACTTCAGCGAAGGGAAGCCTGGAGGCTTCGCATTTGCAGGCTTGCAGCACCATTGCCGCTGCTGATGGCACGTCGAAGTGTTGAACAGAGGTTGACACGTCGAGACTACCATCTCGTCTCTCGTCCTATAGTTGCCCTCTTGTCCCTCGTCCTTGTTGCCTCTTGTCCCTCGTTGAAACACAAGAATTTTCTTATTTTATGTGTTTTTTTCCAAACAATTAGACTTATATTCCTGTCAAATCACACACTACTAGAGAACAGACTTTAGAACGATGTCCCAATTTAGCATTAGCTTCGGCATTTTTTGCCCCCGGGACTAAAGGACCCTTTAGTCCCGGTTGGTAGGTCCCTGCCCAACGGTCGTCCGCGGAGCAGGAATCTTTAGTCCCGGCTGGTATTACCAACCGGGACTAAAGGTTTACCTTTAGTCCCGGTTGGTAATACCAGCCGGGACTAAAGCTTTTAGTCCCGGTTTGGGTTATGCCTCGGGAATAAAGATTAATATTTAGTCCCGGTTTGGACCCCTAACCGGGACTAATTATCCCGGCCTATAATTCTGCTCAATTCTTCCTCCCCGAGCCCGAGCCATTCCATTATTCAAACTCACTGCCTCTGTTCTTCAGCTTGCTGTTGTTCTTGCACTCTCCCCCTCCATTGGTGTTGCTCTTCGATTTTGGAGGTAACAAACTTAATCCTCTTATGTTTTATCAGTAGCTTATCTCATTTTGCGATGTAGATGCATGTGTAACTTTATATGTTGGACTTTATTATGATTTTATATGTCATTTTTAGCTCAAAATCACATGATGATTTGCATATATGTTTGGATAAACAAAAGTTAAATTAGTTCATCAAAAACACGCCTCGCTCGTCCTCGCTGGAGCACGCGCCATTCTCGTCCCCGGTGGCTTACGTGATCTTAGAATTAATTTTTCCATGAAATGAAAAACTTAGAAAATTGTTAGAAAATTATAGAAAATCCGTACTAGTTGAACTTGCGGACCGTGTTCATGTCGGCGAGCATGTTCTCTGCCGAGCGGTAACGGACGTCAAGGAGGAGCTTTGATTCTACGAGGGAGAGCGGCAACGGTCGTGGAAGACCGTGTTCCCTTTATCGTAGAATCAGAGCTCTTCCTTGACCAAGTACGGTGCCGTCCGGTGGAGAAATGCTCGTCGAGATGATCACGTAAGCAAGGTCAACTAGTACGGATGGTTATTTATTGAAACATGTTTTTGAGCTATAATTTGATGGATATTTGAAAATATGAAATTTACACTAGTTTGCAAAAATAAGTATAGAAAGTAGATGACAACTGTTACTGGATCCTCGGCCTCTCGTTCGGTTGCGAAACGACTGAGGCCAGAACTCCCTCTCATTATCTGCGGCAAGTGTAAGCAGAAGATTGTGATGGAGTACCGAGTCAAGAGACAGGGACCCAACAAGGGTCGTGTTTTCTACAAGTGCCCGGATCGCGATGTGAGTTTCTTACGCATTTTATAATTATGGCTAATTGACCTGCTTTTCTTGAATATTTTTGACTAAATATTTTTTGGCTTTAATTTTAGTGGGAGGGCAATGGATGCGATGGTTGGTACTGGGAGGAAGATTATGCTACATACGTGCAGAATTTGGGTGCGCTTGAGGTAGCGGATGCTGCTGATGAGGCAGTGAGCCAGCAGGAGAAGCTTATTGATATTCAACAGAAGAATGATTTGTCTGTTTTAGTTGCGTACGATCACAAAATAATTATGTTACTGAAGTGCATTGTAGTTTTAGTTTGTTTAGTGATAGTTGGGATTGCTTACGTTGTAGCCAGGCTTAGTTAATTAATCAACCGTGTGTGTGTCATTTATGTTGTGTAATAAAATACTTAATTATGTTCAAGGTTTTCATAATTTATCGTGTAATACAGATTATGTCACGCCATTGGATGTACAATGCCGATCGTCGCTCCCAAGACTTTATAGAGGGCTTGCACTATTTCTTAGGTGTGGCCGAGGCAAATAAGCGGGATGGTTTCATATGCTGTCCATGTGCCCTATGTAAGAATTTAAAGGAATATTCAAGCTCAATGAGTCTTCATTCACATTTGCTTAAGTCAGGTTTCATGTCAAACTATATATGTTGGACTAAGCATGGAGAAAGCGGGGTCATGATGGAAGAAGGTGAAGGAGAAGATTTAGACATTGATGACATTATTGCTCAGTATGGTGCCTTTGATGATACTACAATGGGGGGAGATGAAGAAGAGGTAGCGGTAGAAGATGATCTCGGTGATGCTCTTGGCGATGCCATTCGTGATGCACAACAAGAATGGGAAAGTGAAAAAGAGAAAGTTAAGTTGGAGCGCATGCTTGAGGATCATAGGAAGTTGCTATACCCGATGGCCGAAGAGGGGCAAAAAAAGCTGGGTACAACACTGGAATTGCTACAGTGGAAGGCAAAGAATGGTGTATCCGATAAGGCATTTGGGAATTTATTAAACCTCATAAAGAAGATGCTTCCGAAGCCAAATGAATTGCCCACCACTACGTACGAAGCAAAAAAGGTTGTCTGCCCTTTGGGATTAAAAATCCAGAAGATACATGCATGTCCTAATGACTGTATCCTCTACCATGGCAATGAATACGAGAATTTGGATGAATGCCCGGTATGTAAAGCATCGCGGTATAAGATCAGGCGCGATGATCCTGGTGACGTCGAGGGTGAACAACGTCCTAGAAAGAAAATCCCTGCCAAGGTTATGTGGTATGCTCCTATAATACCACGCTTAAAACGTTTGTTCAGAAATAAAGACCACGCAAAGTTGTTGCGGTGGTATAAAGAAGACCGTAAGGTAGACAATATGCTGAGACACCCAGCTGATGGGTCCCAGTGGAGAGCGATAGATAGAGAATTTTCAGAGTTTGCAAATGAGGTTAGAAACTTAAGGTTCGCCTTAAGTACAGATGGTATGAATCCTTTTGGACAGCAGAGCACTAGTCATAGCACTTGGCCAGTTACTCTATGTATCTACAACCTTCCTCCATGGTTATGCATGAAGCGGAAGTTCATTATGATGCCGATCCTCATCCAAGGTCCGAGGCAACCTGGAAACGATATTGATGTATATCTGAAGCCATTAGTTGAAGAACTTCTAGTTTTATGGAACAAACCAGGTGTACGTGTCTGGGATGAGTACAAACAAGAACACTTTGACCTACGAGCAATGTTGTTCGTAACCATCAATGATTGGCCTGCTTTAAGTAATCTTTCAGGTCAGACAAACAAAGGATATAATGCATGCACACATTGTTTTGATGACCTTGACAGTATATATTTGAAAAGATGTCGAAAGGTCGTGTACCTTGGCCATCGTCGATTCCTTCCTTTGAACCACCAAGTAAGAAAGAAAGGGAAGCATTTTAAAGGTAAGCCAGACCACCGGAAGAAGCCTCATAACCGAACCGGGGAAGATGTACTCGCAATGGTCAAGGATGTGAAAGTAGTATTTGGAAAGGGACAAGGCAGTGAATCTGTTCCCAAAGATGCTAATGGACATGCACCCATGTGGAAGAAGAAGTCCATCTTTTGGGAGCTACCCTATTGGCAAGTCCTAGAGGTCCGCAACGCAATCGACGTGATGCACCTGACAAAGAATCTTTGTGTGAACCTGTTAGGATTCATGGGTGTGTACGGGAAGCCAAAGGATTCACTTGAAGCACGCCAGGACTTGCAGTGCATGAAAGAACGAGACAACCTTCATCCAGAGAAGACAGGTGATGGACGTCATTACTTAAGTCCTGCTAGCTACACGCTTAGCAAAGAAGAGAGGGACAGCATGTTCGAATGTCTAAGCAGCATCAAGGTCCCATCGGGATTCTCCTCCAATATAAAGGGTATAATAAATGTGCCAGATAAAAAATTCCTAAACTTAAAGTCCCACGACTGCCACGTGCTTATGACGCAATTGCTTCCAGTTGCTTTAAGAGGAATTCTACCTCCACATGTACGTCTAGCCACCGTGAAGCTATGTGCATTTCTCAATGCAATTTCTCAGAAGGCAATCAATCCAGTGGAACTAGCTACTCTACAGAACGATGTGGTTCAATGTCTTGTCAGCTTTGAGTTGGTGTTCCCTCCATCCTTCTTTAATATCATGACACACATCCTAGTTCATTTGGTGAAGGAGATTAGTATTCTTGGACCTGTGTTCTTACATAACATGTTCCCCTTCGAGAGGTTTATGGGAGTCTTGAAGAAATATGTGAAAGTCCGTTCTAAGCCTGAAGGAAGCATCGCCCAGGGCTATGGAACAGAGGAGGTCATTGAGTTCTGTGTTGACTTTATTCCTGACATTGCTCCGATTGGCGTTCCCGAATCACGACATGAGGGGAGACTCAGTGGTAAAGGAACTTTAGGGAAGAAAACATATATTGGCATGGAAGACGATTATTTCAATAAAGCACACTACACAGTTCTTCAGAACTCATCATTGGTGCATCCGTACATCGAGATACATAAGGAGTTCTTACGATCCAAGTTTCCAGGGAAGACTGAAGCTTGGATTAGGCGTCAGCACATGAAAAGTTTCAGTGGTTGGTTGCGAAAAGAATGTCAAGGTGATGACAATATTGATGAGCAACTGTATTTGTTGGCTAGACAGCCATCGTGGCATATCCTCACGTACCAAGGGTACGAGATAAATGGGAATACATTTTACACAGTTGCCCAAGATAAAAGGAGCACCAATCAAAATAGTGGTGTTCGCATAGATGGCACAGATTCAAATGGGAATATACAAACATATTATGGCCGCATAGAAGAGATATGGGAACTAGACTACGCACCTAATTTTAAAGTCCCTTTGTTCCGGTGCCAATGGGTGAAGCTGACCGGAGGAGGGGTAACAGTCGACAAAGAGTATGGAATGACAACAGTGGACCTCAACAATATTGGATACAAAGAGGAACCATTCGTCCTTGCTGCCGATGTGAGTCAGGTGTTCTATCTGAAAGACATGTCTACAAAATCAAAGAGAGGAAAAAACGAAGACATCAACTCAATGATCAATGAGCCAAAGCGCCACATAATTCTTTCTGGGAAAATAAATATAGTAGGAATTGAAGACAAGTCAGACATGTCAGAAGATTACGAAAGAAATGTCCGAATTCCACCCTTCATAGTGAAGAAAGATCCAAGCATCATGTTAAATGATGAAGACACTCCATGGTTACGACAAGATCATAACCAAGGGTCATACGTCAAGAAGAAATTCACTGTTGTGCCCGCATGATACAACGATGCATGTTTAATATATTATGTTTTAGAGACGGATATTATGTAATATGTTTTCGGAACCCTAGATTGTCTAAAATTGAAAAGTTTTGAATACCAAGTTTGTTCATATCATCAATATCTACAATCCTTATATAGACCATTTTTTCATTTGAGAAAGCTTGAACAAAATGTAGTTCAATTTTCACAAGTGTGTGACATAGTTTTAGAAAGTCTATAAGAGATAAGGAAAATTGTGACTAGTGTTTGATAAAAATTTCTCAAATGGGAAAATGATCTATGTAACAATTGTAGATCTTGCTGAGATGATCAAACTTGGTATTCAGAGTTTTTTCATCTGAGGTCATTTAGTGTCTCATTTGAGCAAGTTTGACCAAGTCAAATTTGGTCAAATGAAAAAACAACACTTTGACCCTAGTATTATGGACTGTAAATGACTTCGAATTGAAAAGTTTTGAATACCAAGTTTGTTAAACTCAAAAAGATCTACAATTGTTGTTTTGGTCAACTTTCCATTTGAGAAAGTTTGGACGGTTCAAATTTATGATTTTTAAATTTCGACGCCTACAAACTAGTTTTCGGAACCCTAGATTGTCTAAAATTGAAAAGTTTTGAATACCAAGTTTGTTCATATCATCAATATCTACAATCCTTATATAGACCATTTTTTCATTTGAGAAAGCTTGAACAAAATGTAGTTCAATTTTCACAAGTGTGTGACATAGTTTTAGAAAGTCTATAAGAGATAAGGAAAATTGTGACTAGTGTTTGATAAAAATTTCTCAAATAGGAAAATGATCTATGTAACAATTGTAGATCTTGCTGAGATGATCAAACTTGGTATTCAGAGTTTTTTCATCTGAGGTCATTTAGTGTCTCATTTGAGCAAGTTTGACCAAGTCAAATTTGGTCAAATGAAAAAACAACACTTTGACCCTAGTATTATGGACTCTAAATGACTTCGAATTGAAAAGTTTTGAATACCAAGTTTGTTAAACTCAAAAAGATCTACAATTGTTGTTTTGGTCAACTTTCCATTTGAGAAAGTTTGGACGGTTCAAATTTATGATTTTTAAATTTCGACGCCTACAAACTAGTTTTCGGAACCCTAGATTGTCTAAAATTGAAAAGTTTTGAATACCAAGTTTGTTCATATCATCAATATCTATAATCCTTATATAGACCATTTTTTCATTTGAGAAAGCTTGAACAAAATGTAGTTCAATTTTCACAAGTGTGTGACATAGTTTTAGAAAGTCTATAAGAGATAAGGAAAATTGTGACTAGTGTTTGATAAAAATTTCTCAAATAGGAAAATGATCTATGTAACAATTGTAGATCTTGCTGAGATGATCAAACTTGGTATTCAGAGTTTTTTCATCTGAGGTCATTTAGTGTCTCATTTGAGCAAGTTTGACCAAGTCAAATTTGGTCAAATAAAAAAACAACACTTTGACCCTAGTATTATGGACTCTAAATGACTTCGAATTGAAAAGTTTTGAATACCAAGTTTGTTAAACTCAAAAAGATCTACAATTGTTGTTTTGGTCAACTTTCCATTTGAGAAAGTTTGGACGGTTCAAATTTATGATTTTTAAATTTCGACGCCTACAAACTAGTTTTCGGAACCCTAGATTGTCTAAAATTGAAAAGTTTTGAATACCAAGTTTGTTCATATCATCAATATCTACAATCCTTATATAGACCATTTTTTCATTTGAGAAAGCTTGAACAAAATGTAGTTCAATTTTCACAAGTGTGTGACATAGTTTTAGAAAGTCTATAAGAGATAAGGAAAATTGTGACTAGTGTTTGATAAAAATTTCTCAAATGGGAAAATGATCTATGTAACAATTGTAGATCTTGCTGAGATGATCAAACTTGGTATTCAGAGTTTTTTCATCTGAGGTCATTTAGTGTCTCATTTGAGCAAGTTTGACCAAGTCAAATTTGGTCAAATGAAAAAACAACACTTTGACCCTAGTATTATGGACTCTAAATGACTTCGAATTGAAAAGTTTTGAATACCAAGTTTGTTAATTTTGGTCGAATTGAAAAAACAACAATCCTTATATAGGCCATTTTTTCATTTGAAAAAGTTGTACAACAAAAAATACTATATTTTCTTTATTTTTATAGGTTTAACAAAAATTTCCTGTCAATTTTGGTCAAAAACCGAGAAAAAATTGAAACATTGACGTTACAATAATGTGATAATAAATTTCCTATCGAATAATATTAGTTTTATTAATTTTAAGTTAGAAATATATTTTTGCATTAACAAAATACTTAGTATTAGTAACATTTATATTCTATATTCATAAAAGAAATTAAAAACTATAGGTTACAAAATTTTCCTATTTACAATAAATAATTAGTTAATCAATAGAATTTTTTAAAATAAATATTGCAAAGTATTGAAGTTGCTATGGAATTAATTGATTAACCTAGTATTAAACAAAATCAAAATCCCAGGTCTTTCCAATTACGCTGGCGGGTTGCCAAAATTTTCGGTGCCTTCAGTCCCGGCCCAGACCAAGAACCGGGACTAAAGGGTGAGCGGCAATTTCGGTGCCCGCCCAAAATACTTTTAGTCCCGGCTAGTAACACCAACCGGGACTAAAAACCCTTTAGTCCCGGCTTGTAAGGCGAGCCGGGACTAAAGGGTTGGGCCTTTAGTCCCGGCTGGTAATACAAGCCGGGACTAAAGGGTTTTTAGTCCCGGTTGGTGTTACTAGCCGGGACTAAAGGGTCCCGGCCTATATATATCGAACGGTTTCATCTTCTACCTTTCGATCTACACGTCGATCATCGCCGCCGCCACCGCCATCTTCGATCTCGCCTCCGTCGCCCCAGCCCCGCCCGGCCGTACATCGAGCTCGTCTCTGCCGCGCCGCCGTCGTCTTCTACCCCCGCCCGGCCGCGCCATCCGCCCGGCCCCGTCTCTGCCCGCACCCGAGCCCCCTCCGTCGACCGCTTCCCGTGCGCCCGGCGGCCTCGTCGTCGAGCCCCGCCGTCTCCGCCGCCGTACGTCGTCCTCGCGCGATCGAGGTGCTCAGCTCGGCCCCGCGCGTGGCCGGCCAGCACGCCCTGCCGGCCCGCGCCATCCGCCTCGATCCACAGCGCGCCTGCTAGAGCTTAGCTTGCTCTCGGCCGGCCAATATATATTAGATTAAAATGTTAGATTTAATTAGTAGTTTTTGATATATGTTAGATTTAAATGTATTAAAATTTAATTAGTACTTTATTTAGATAGTTTTTTAGATAGTTTTTTATTATAGTATTTGATATATGTTAGATTAAAATGTATTAAATTTTAATTAGTACTTATTTAGATAGTTTTTTAGATAGTTTTTTATTATAGTTTTTGATATATGTTAGATTAAAATGTATTATCTATTACTAGTTTATCTAATTTCATGTTAGATTTATTTAATTGGATTTAGTAATTATATATTCTATCTCTCTATATATATATATCTAGAGAGAGATTCTATATGTATACATATGGTACTTAATTAATTATTTCTATATGTATATATACATGTACTTATTTTCATGTGTTGAGAGAGAGAAAATTGTATCTAGAGAGACATTCTATGTGTTATCACATGCATATCTAGAGATATAGACATATGCACTTATTTCTATGTGTTGAGAGAGAGAGAAAATATATTGTATCATTCTATGTGTATATATATACATGTACTTATTTCCATGTTTTTGGATCGAAAGTGTTTTTGATTCGATTCCAAAGCCTATACCTTATTATTGTTTATCCTTATGAAATATTATGTGTTATTATATTTAATTGGATTTAGTAATTCTATATGTGTTATCACATGTACTTATGTTATGTACCATAATAATTCTATCTATGTGTTATCTTGAAGATACAAATGGCTGCTCCGGATGATAACTTGAGTGATGACATAATGACGGATATTATCAACGCCGGCACCAATGTGGATGTAGATGACACGAGTCAGTACTTTGCTGATTATGAGGATATCCTGAATATGCCGGTGGTTGAAGATCAACAAATTATCGCGCAAGAAAATACTGGCGAGGTATATTCGATTATCTATCATCTCTTATAGATGCATGCGTACGTATATTTGTTGTTAATCGTTGTGTTTCTACTCATGTAGCCGGTCTCTGGATCTACATCAACCACCGACAAAAGTAGGAAAGTCCGAGGGCCAAAAAAGCCATTAGAGGGCCGTTTCATAATATCAGAATTCGACACCGACACCGGCAAACCATTGGGACCACATGCTCAGACATATGTCAATCAATGTGGGTTCATTGTAAGGGATAGGATCCCAGTTAGTGCTCGTGAATGGAAGCAGAAGATATCCGCTCCTAATGTTAGTTTTGTATCTGATCGTGATAAGAACCTAGCTTGGAGAGATATCACTCAGCATTTCACATTACAAGCAGATGATGCTTTGAAGGAGCTAGTGAGGGATTGGACAATGAAGAAGATGGCAACATTGTTCCAGAGTTGGAAGAAGACATTGTATAAAAAGTTTATCTTGAAGAATGCTACGCCGAATTTCAATGCTAAGGCGTTTGTCAAGTTGGAGTCCCATTGGGATGCCTTCGTAGAATACAAGACATCTCAAGACAGTGAGGAACGTGTGATGAGGAATCGGCAGAATGCCCGACAGAAGCAATACCATCATCGCATGGGATCAGGTGGTTATAGGAGTGCTATTCCCAAGTGGCAGAACCTAGAAGCAGAGATTACTGCCAAGGGAATCATACCTGAAACAATAGAAAAGAACTGGCCTCAACGCGTGAAGAATTGGTTCTACGCTCATGGGGGAAGCCTAGACCCAGACACTGGCAAGCTAATTTTCGGCCAAAAAATTGAGAGAGCAACACAGAGACTAGCTCGTGCTAGGGAAGAAGCAGATAGTGGTGTTTTCAAGCCCAACAGAGAGAAGGATGAATTGACATATGCCCTAGAGAATCCCGAACACGGTGGTCGAACAAGAGGCTATGGGGCGGTTCCGTGGCTACACGCATTCCCAGCAGACAAGGATACCTACAGAAGCCGCCAGAGAAAGAAGGATGAGGAGGCAGAACGAATTCGTGCATTGGAGCAATTTGTTGATGAGTCACGACAAGCATTGCTTGAATCACGTGAACGAGAAAAATCTCTTGAGGCAAGAATGCAGGAGGAGATCAAGAGGCAAGTGCAGCTAGCAATGAGTCAAATGCAATCGCAATCAACGCCGGGAGTCACCATTAGCCCCGTTGGTCAGATGAAAAGCAGTTGTGCTTCTACGGAGCTGCCAGTTATTCAAGACGACGCTGGGTTGCGCTTCCCTGTTGATGACATTACCGAGCCTCTAACAAAATGTGAGCTGCACATTCCAGATGGTAATGCATCAATCATGGTGGCTGTCGGGGTTGTATCTCCAATAGACCGAACGAAGACACCAAGAATCCATGGGTCAGTTATTCAACCTGGATATGCTAGCGTCTCGGTCGATAGAGTGCTCAAAGGTTACAGCAATGTTCCTCTTGACATTGAAGGCGGTGATGGGGAGAAGACACTAGGAGAAACAGAGAAGACATTTATTCAATGGCGCAAACGCTTCATCATCATTCCTGGGGCGCCACCGCTTCCCCTACCTCACCCTAGGTACGAATGAAAGTGAATGAAATATTATTTTCCATTAATTTTCTATTGGCTTCAAAAATAATTGACACACAAATTGTTTTTATAGCAGGGTCTCTCCCCAGCCTAGCCTAATCATTCATTCCCCATCTCATCACAGCGTCGCGGGGGGCGAGACGACTTCATCCCCACGGCGATCGCCAACTCCTACACCGGCCCCATCGCCTCCACAACGATCTCCAACTCCTACACCGGCCCCATCGCCTCCACAACGATCTCCAACTCCTACACCGGCCCCACCGCCTCCACAACGATCTCCAACGTCTCCACGCCGGTCTCCACCAACACTGGCCTCATCGCCTCCACGCCGATCTCCAACACCGCCCCCACCCCCTCCACAGCGATGCACTACAAAGACGTCTAAGGTCCCGGCGGCAAAGAAGACCCCAAGAAAAAGAGTTATTTCTCAAGAAATACTTCCTAAAAAGACCGATGAGCAAATAGCAGCTGAAGAAGACAAAAAAGTAAAAGATTTTTTTATAGATATCAAAAACAAGAGTCAAGCAAAGCTTAAGGAGAAGCCGTACTTTTACATACCACGAGATGTGCTGAGGCAGAAGGTCGATGCTCACAAGAAAAAGATGATTGAACTTCGTAAGCCTTCACCACTATCAGACTATGACCGCTCCCTCGTGAAGTCACATGATGCAGATAAGAAAAGGAAAAGAGCATCAGGGAAGGATGTCCCACAGCTCGGACAACAGAAGCAACCAATGCAAAATCTTGTTGTTGCTAATGAATATGGTTCCAACATAGAAGTCTATCGACCAGACAACTCTGGAGAAGTGTCGGTTCAAGCCCTTAATGCTTTTTTTAAAGATACTGGTTTAACCTTGGATCAATTGACGGGCAAAGCTCCAATCCAGAACCTGGAAGTTGATACCTGAAAGACTTATAAATATGGCAAAAGTCTATACAACCCTGCGGCTCTGAATGAATTGGGTACGCAAATGTACTTGCTCAACAAGTGGTACATGCAGGCGTGTGGCAGGGGTGAGCAGTGGATCTTTGTCAGATTTAGAGACCATCATTACTTCCATGGCGATGACATCTTACATATTAGTTTCGAAGAATTGCATCAACTATTCCACTTGGACGCTCTGGACAAATCAATCATGAGCTCCTTTTGTTTGTAAGTGATTCTTACTTTTATTTAATAAACTCACTTCCATGCGTACGTGTATATAATTATCCTCACATGTAACTTATATTTATATATAGATTCCAGATGTCAGAGCTCCAAAGAATACAAGACACCAGTGTTGGCTTCATTGATCCTTATATCGTATTCAAAACCGATATTATTGTCAAGGACTACTGGGTATCTGAAGCACAGACGAATATCATGAAGTTCTTCGTGAAGCAGCACGACAAGACAACAATACTTTTCCCGTACAACTTTGAGTAAGTGTTAATAATAATGTAGTCTACACATTTTATGTAATATCAATACAACTTATATGCATGTACGTGTGTGTATAAACCAATGCAGTTTTCACTGGATACTCATTGTCATTGAGTTAAACTCAAGTCGGTTACTAATCTTTGACTCGTTGAGAAAAGAACGGGCACTATACCAAGATATGATAGACATTATCCAGGGGTAATTTCGATCTCTCGCGCACAACTATTATTGAATAGACTTTGCCATAATTTATTAACGATCGTACATTATTGGTCGCACAGGGTTTGGAAAGAGTTTATTCGGCAACATCGCAAGGATTGCAAGGCACCACTTAATGTAGTTGAAATACCAGTAAGTTGTACTATATACACTTCCCCACGTGTTTAATTACTATATCGTACTTCAATTTACGTGTGAGATGATGAGAATAATCTTCTTCTCGTACAGTGGTGTTTGCGGCAGGAACCAGGTAATAACTTGTGTGGATACTACGCTTGTGAATTTATCACTGCGCACATAAGAAGAACTCCTGAAGATGTCCTCAGAGTACGTATATATCAATTTTTATTTATTTTTAAATGAATATATATACATATATGTGTATTAATACTTTTCCTTTTATTTCAAATGCAAGACTGAATGGTTGAAACGAAGGGTCATGCAAAAAGACCATCTGAAAGCAGTTCAAGAGTCAATAGCAGGATATCTTCTAGAAAAAGTGCTAAATCCCAACGGCGAGTTCTACTTTGATCTTAAGGAATAAATGATGTAAATTAAATGTTTATTGATATCGTTATTTTCGAGAACAAGATTATGAAAGTGTTGTATATATACATATATATATATATCTATAATATATATAGTTTCATACTTTATTCGAATATAATAATGCTCAAGATGAGAATTAGATGTAATTATATGCATGCGTGTATTTATATTAGCAACGTAGAATACGTACATAAAAACATATTATATATTAAACAAATACGTGTAACTGAACTGAAAACAAATTAAACAAAAAAAAGAAAAAGAAAAGGAACCTTTAGTCCCGGTTGGGGTTACCAACCGGGACTAAAGGGTGAACCATTAGTCCCGGTTGGTAACCCCAACTGGGACTAAAGGGTGCGCCAGGTTCGCTCGGCTGGAGGGCCTTTAGTCCCGGTTGGTGTTACCAACCGGGACTAAAGGTCCCTCTTTAATCCCGGCTCGATGACCCGGGACTGAAGGTTCCACCTTTAGTCCCGGGATCGTTGTCCCGGCGCGGTAACCGGGACTAAAGGCTGTTACCGCCCGGGACAACAGGTCCATTCTGTAGTAGTGACAATACAGTTTTTATAAAAACCCTGCATTTTTATTGGAACTCCTAAAGCTTAATCCCTGCAATAAATAAAATATACTTAAATTTCTATTCATTTTAACTTTATTCTAAAAATGGTAGTTCTCTAATTTAACCAGGTTTACATATATATCTTACAATGTCTCAGTTTCAAACATCCTACAATGCCGAGTTAGTTTTATTAATTAGTTTCTCCATTAAAATGTACTCCATTTATTTAAAATTATGACATTTTGACATTTCTAGATACATTTTTTTACTATGCATTTACACACAATGTATATCTATATACATAATACAAAACTATGTATCTATAAAAGAGCTAAAACGTCTTATGGCTTATAATGGAGGGAGTATTACTTGCATTTATAACTTGAAATGGAGGGAGTATTACTCATATATTTATTTTAAGTTGTGTGTGTATTACAAAAACTATGACATGCTACAGAATTTTGCCTTATGCATGATAAACTAAACTGAACTATAAATGGGAAAGCGGTACAAATAGCACCAACCATGTAGAGCACTTTTATCAGGTGTAAACATATTCGAAGATGCACTTTTATGTTTTCGCAAAAAAAAAGATGCACTTTTATCTATCCTTGGGATCAAATTGGGTGTAAGAAGTAAGATTTTTCGACTAATTTGTGAAAGTTATAAGCTCTTATGCTTCTTTCTCTAATAACTACTACTTCTGTTCTGAATTATAAGCTGCTTTGACTTTTTTGCTACATAGATTTTGCTATGTTTGTAAAAAAACATATGTTATATCTAGATATATAGAAAAATCACTGTACCAGAAAAGTCAAAATGACTTATAATTTGAAACAGAGGGAGTATCTGATTAGAGTTATGGTCTCTCATAACATGTTGCATGCGTTGTAAACATGGAATCTGCTTCATTTTGACAAACTATACACGATCATGTTTTCTCGAAAATGTCACATCTGAAAATAGATTTTGACAAACCATACACCATTATGTTTTCACGATAATTAGTTCTAGCCACGGCTAGATTTTGACAAGACACACAATTATGTGCTACACAATTATGTTCTCCAATGCTATAGATTGGTTGTGGTATAGTGAAGATTTGTCGGCTTCCTAGCTTTTTCTTGTGCACTACAGCATGTTTTGGGGGGGGGGAAATAGTATTGGGTTTGCTTGAGCTATATTTAAGCCACAACGGCTATTTTCATAATGTATCATTGAGAAGGACTACAGTAAAAAACTGTAGCCACAACACTTCCTTCAGTGCTACTGAACACATGCCTAAAGTGTAAACGGTCAGTATGTTCGGCTTAGCTGGATTAAAGCTGGCTGGTCGTTTTTGACTGATTTGTTGTGAGAGAAAAATATTATTTTAACTGGTAGTGTTTTGTGAGGAGGAAGCAGCCGGCTCCCGCCAGCCGAACGGACACGGCATCTATATGATACGACATGCGAACAGCTTGCGGCCAGAAAGCTAAAACACTGACAAACTAGAATTGTTCTACCGTAGCAACTGTATATGGAAGTTGGTGTGGTGTGTACACACAAAAGGAAAATAAAAAACAAATCTAGTAGACTTCTCGTAGGTGCAGATACTTCTTGTGCATTTTTTTAGCGTAGGACTATGTATTCCTACAAAACCATATCAAGGAAAAATCTACGTACACTTGTGCATTTTGTATTTTTGCGTAGGACTATGTATGCCTACAGAATAAGGAAAACTATCGACATTCATCATGGCCACACCCTGCACATCCTGATGATAGGAGTGGGAGCCCGCCCGTGCGGAACAGAGAGGCAGGCAGGCAGGCAGGCGGCGGTCTACAGATTCTTCGAGCACACATGCCGCCATCCCGGGAGGAGATAAATAGGCTCTCGGCCACTCTCTGGCGAGCCTGGCCTCTTCGTGCTAGACGAAACACGCTATGTCGTCTTCTCCAACCACTCTCTTTCGATTTAGCTTTTTTAAAAGGCGGGCAAACGAGTTGCCGGATTTTTATTAGACGAGCAAAAAGGAACAAGAAAAAAAATTACAACAAACAATGGGAGACCAAGCTTACCGTCACCACGGCACACCGGCCGACAACCCAACTAGATACCCACCTAGACGACAACTTAAAGTCTAGAAAAACACACTGAAGCCGAAAAACACAAAACCAGACCAACCAAACAGTGACCAATAAATGCTAGAACTACTCCTGTTATGGTCCAGCATGAAATCTTGTTGCGAACTGGTATTGCTCTATATCTTCCTTGTAAAGGAGTGCCACCTGACTAGGCTGCAGTGACTTGTTCTGAAATGTTCTTCGATTCCTTTCCTTCCATAAATTCCATCAAAAATAGATCATAATGTCATCAAACGACTTTCTCTGATCTTTGTCTGTCTTAATTCTGCACTTTCGCCAGTAGTTGTGCAGGGATCCTGTCATTCCGACAGGATCAATCACCGATAGGCTGAACCATCGCTTGATGAAGGACGAAACTTGCCTTGAGAAAGTGCAGTCCTTGCAAAGATGTATCGGTGTTTTTGGGTCAATACCACAAAGCTTGCATATTGGATCATTTGGTCAATTTCTTTTAACCAAATTGTTTGCCGTTAGGATCTTTTTATGCAACAAAGTCCAAGCAAAAAATCTACATTTGGGTTCCGCATTTGCTTTCCAAATCGGTTGAAGTTTCAGTTTGCTGAATGTGCCCTGGAATTGAATGCAGTAGGCGCTTTTGGCTATGTATTCCCCATCCACCGTCCAACGCCAACGGATGTTGTCCTCTATATTCTCGATTAGCTGGATTTGGCTCACCTCTTCCCAAAGGGTTACGTATTCTCTTATTTTCTATGCAGTGCCTAATGGAATGACATGTGATATCCAGCTGTTATCTTCCAAGGCCTTTTGCATCGTGAGATTTTTCCTTTTTGATTTCTTGAACAATGTTGGTGCAATCGCTTTCGGTGTTCGCCCACCAGAACCTGGCCAACTTGCCATCACCTACTGTCACCACTGTCGAAGCCGCAAATAACTCCTTGTCCCGGCCATCTACCGGGAGGTCAAGCTTGTTCCAAGCTCTATCTCGGTGCTTCCATTGATACCATAACCATCGTAGTCTCAATGCTCTTACGAAACGTTCAAGGTCCAGAACCCCTAAACCACCTTTCGCTTTGGGTCTACATGTTGTTGGCCAATTGATAATGGAATGCCCACCATATACCTTGTCTGGCGTTTCTCCCCTCCTTAGGAAACTCCTTCTCAAGCGATCGATCTTTCTTATTAACCATTTTTGTTCTGGGAATGCGGTCATATGATAAATTGGTTGAGATGATAGGACCATTTTTACTAGAGTCTCTCTCCCCGTCGAGGACAAGAACCTGCCCTTCCAACCTGGCAGTCTAGCTCCTATTTTGTCTATCAAAGTTGTACCTCTACCCTGCGTAGTTTCCGGACGTGTAGAGGAAGTCCTAGATATCTCCCAGGAAAACTGCAAATCTTGACTGGGAAATTTTGAAGTAATTGAGAGACCACTATGTTGTCCATTCTTATATGGAAAATTTCCATTTTGGAGATGTTGATTTTTAGCCCCGAGCATTCTCCAAAGAAGTTTAGTATCCTGAGTAGATGATCCAACTCTGTATTTGCAGGGTATGCAAAAATTGATGCATCATCAGCATATAGGGAGCACCTCAAATTAGCCGCCTTCGGTAGCACCGGTTTAAGGATCCCTCTTTGTGCTGCAGCTTCAATTATCCGTTGTTGTGGGTTGATGGCTAGAATGAATAAATGGGGGATAGAGGATCCCCTTGCCTTAACCCCTGTGCGTGTTTGATACCCTGGGTCGGCTTCCCGTTGATCAATACTTTTGATGTTGTTGTTCCAAGTAGGGCCGCTATCCAATCCCTCCATTTTGTGCTAAAGCCCAAAGCCTGTAGCACCTCTAGCAGAAAGCTCCAAGCCATGGAGTCGAAAGCTCTGGAAATTGTCATGGATACATCTCTTCTTGATGAAGGCGTTTTGAGCATGTGACACTAAAGAGTTCAAGTGTGGTGCTAATCTATTTGCTAGGATTTTCGTGATGATTTTGACAACACTGTTGATCAGACTAATGGGCCTATAATCTGATAGAGATGTTGTAAGTGGCAGAACCGCCTAAAATAACGCACTTACGGAGGCACTCGTTTTCCACCAGACACTAAGCACCCCGTAAGCAAGCTACAGCGGGCCGTTTCCATCGGGCACACCCCAAGGAAGAGCCCGAAAGATCCACATTTTTTCCTAAGGATCCAATAATGAGAACGAGTTATAATACTTAATCCATTTCATACCTCCAGAATTCTTAAAAATTATATTATTACATTTCCAAAGTCAGAGTGCGGAATGTTAAACAACAGAATTAAAAATAAACATCTATCGATAATGAACAAAGATCCGTCTGTGCCCATCAGAAGAATCCTTCACACAATAATACTCCTCAAGCATTACCTGCAACAGGGGTAAATAAACCATGAGTACACAATATACTCGTAAGACTTATCCGACTAGTGGAAATAATTTCCTGACTTCAAGGAACATGATAAGCTTTATGGTTTGTTGGTTACCCCGAATAAATGCCCCCAGCTGGGTACCCCGAAAACACACGTCCCGCTTACACCTCAGGCACAAGTAGGATCAACCCATCACCCTCCTATCATGGGATCTAGGTCCCCGTCTAAATTTGGACTCCAAGCCCCCACTCCTGAGTCCCGAACTCAGTGCAGTGCAAGGACCTCCACCATCCCCGCCTTCAATCAGTCGGTCTAGAAAAGAGCCGGAACCCACGACAAGAGAGCAACAAGTCTTCCCTACGCCCATACCCAAGTATGTGCTCGGGATAATAAATCTATGACTTGCCCAGAGACTTATGCAACGACCGGTCCTTAACTGACACAGACAGGGAAAAAGTGTAACCAAGCTATGCCCTATTGGTCGTAGGATACAACCTCTTACACCCACCAATACCCAAACCATATCCTTGCCCGGTCACCATTTTTTCTTTCCACCATTTTATCATGAGTGATCATAATTATCACCTATTGTGAGTAACGACAGGTTACTCACGCTAACGATACCCTGAGCAAAGCATCTACTCGACCTATACTAGTAGGACTTATAGGTAAGTATATATATACATGTAGTTTTCATAAAATACCTGTAACGTAAATGCACATCATATATTTATTCAGTAATCATTCAAAAATAGGGGTTATGCATCGGGGCTTGCCTTGGGCAGGCGGTGGGTCAACAAAGTCAGCAACAAACGGCTTCGGGGCTCCCTCCTATATGAGAATCTCCTCCTCGTACTCCTCAATGACCTCCTCGTAATCCTGTTCGTCCACAGGCACGAACTCTACCAACTCGTGATCTACATGCATGAAATGATGATGCAACACTTAGTAATATGGAAACAGCAACTCTTAAAATCAAAATACATCCAGCAAGCTACTAAGCTAGTCCTACCGATTAAGGTGCTAAGTTACCTATTGTTACCACTAACAAGTATAAAATACGACATGTATTATCTTAGCAACTAACGGCATTCTGTCTCTTAATACCGATTTACTCTATATATGATAAAACAGAGAGTAATAGCTACTCTATTTATCAACCTACTCTAGGGCTACAAAAATTATAGGGAGTACATAATAATTTAATGAACCCACTGTAAAAATTTCATAGCTAAAGCTATCACCGATTTGCCACAAAAAATTCTACAAATATGAAGCTAAATAATACTAAGCTTTCTAAAGTGAATTTATGAATCTATCATTATCAGAGCTAATTGTAAACTAACTACAACAACAGATAGATAGCATTTTTGTGAACCTAATAAATTTTGTTTCACTATTTTTGGACATCTATAAGATTTACTACAATTTATCAAAGTTCAGCTCAAAACTAAATTGAATAAGCCTATACTAATTCACTAGAAAATAAAAAATCAATTTCCACCGCGCGGCCCACGAGCGAGCGGAGCGGCCCACTCCAGCGCAGCGCAGCCCACGTCCGCTCGGCGTGCACGCCAGCGACGCACCGGCCCGGTCCACGCGAGGGGGCGGCCCAGTTCGCGCGATGACGGCCCACGACGGGGAGGACCCGCGCACGCCGGTCATCTTGCGAAAACACCCTCGGCCAACCCGATAATCACACGAGCACTAAGAGCACTATTCCGCCAGTTTGCTATCTTATAACTATGCCCCTCCCATTTACCATCTTTACCATGCCCATACCCCCCCCTTCGCACGCACCGACGCGGTGACGCTGGCACTGGGTGGTTACGTCGGCCAGGCCAGCCCTTCGTCGCCCTATCTACAGAGCCAATACCTGCCTAGGCGTGAACGCAAAGCACTAGGTGAAGGAAGCGCGAGCTGGGACGCCGCAGCAAGGCCGGACCACGGTGGCGGAGCTCCTGCACTAGAAATGGTGATGTTTCAGTGAGCTACAACAACGCCGAGGCAAATAGGACAGCGAGTGAACTTCAGGCACTCACCACAGACCCAGAAGAGGTGGCGATTCGACCGGAGGTGGCCCGAGCCTAGCTGGCCGCGTGCGCATGGACGGTACGGTGGCGCACGGTGGTGGCAAGGCTGCGTTAGGGATGGCTAGGCGATTAGGCAAAGGTGCATGGGGTGATGAGCAGGTGGATGCAAAGTTGGCGGTGCAACGAATTGAACGCGAGCAGCTCTGGAGAGGGGACTTTGTCTTCAACGCGTGCCACGACGGTCTTAACGACCCAGCAAGAGGAAAACTCCGAATTGGAGCACGGCACGGCAGTGCTCATAGCACGATAGGGCCAGGTGGTTGGCCGACTACACGATGGAGCTACAGGCAAAATTAATTGGACTGAGGTGCCTCCATTGACCCGAATTAGGAGGAGCGGGTCCAGCGACCATGGCGATAGAGGAACAGGGGGAGACAGGCGTGGCTTGGCTCATCGCTGCCATGGCGGGACGTGGCTGTCAATCGGTGCACAATCGCGTATGGCTATAGGGCGATGGGGAAATGGCCAACGCGCTCAGGACGGTGGGCTGCACGGCCATAAACCGCAAATCGACGATGGCGGCTCGACCCTGCGCGTCGGTCTGAGGAGGCAGCAGCGTAGCATCGTCGAGCGCTGATGTGATGGCAAGGGCAGGCGACAAGGTGATGTGCAGGCAGGGCCAAGTGTGGCCACACGCGCACGACACCGCATAGGCGAGCGCGAGGCGGTAGAGTGATAGGCGGACGTGATGGCGGTGACAGAGCACACGCGGGCGACTTCGCACAAGCGGCCACGGCTAGCAGCAGCGTAGTGACGCGACGCACGGGGTCAGCGACATGGCGGCAGTGGCCGAGCCAGGGCAGCGGGCCTGCGACGACGGCGGTGGTGGCTGAGCGGCTAGGTCACCGGGCGCGGCATGCGCGTGCGTGAACCGCGTGTCCGGGGTGCGACAACGGCGGTGCGGTGGACAGTGACCAGCAACGCGGCGCCAGGGACAGGACCGGTCAGCGTGGTGACACGCGTCCAGCTCAGTGATCCAGTTGCTACACCACCTATTTAGCACTCGAGATGGCATGTCAAGCTACTAAAACAAACCATAAAACTATGCCACTACTTAAACCGATTCTCTTATAAAAATTCCCAAACGTAGCCTCGTCAACCTGCTTTCTAACTTAAGAAACTTGACCACGTCTTGATCGGTTTCGCGTTGAATACGATTTTCAAGCTATTAAGTAAGCTAGCCAACGAATCCCGTTCTCGGCCGCAGGTATTTCACCGTCTCCTACGAAGTTTGTACTACAAACTTTATTAAAGTTCCGTATATGCGTTCTATAATATTTTCGTTCAATAAAAATTTGTTTAGAACTCTAAGCGATATAACGCGACATGAAATATAACATTCGTTTCGCATTTTCAATGAACGTTTTGAGTCACAGGAATTTATTTACACACTATAATTCATACACTCACACATAAATATGATGCTCATGCAGTGTTTTAGCAAAAAACTATACAGTATAACACCGAGGGTGTTACATTGTATCTTGTATTTTGGGCAACAAGACGATATTTGCTTCATTAATTAAGTTTAATCTCGTAGTCCGGTGACTGTAAAAACTCATGACCACCTGGACCAAGTCCTCTTTTATAATTGACCAGCATTTTTTGTAGAACACGCCAATGAAGCCGTCCAGACCCGGTGCCTTTTCAGAAGGCGTGTCTTTCACTACAGCCTCTATCTCTTGTTCTATGAAGGGCGCGTCCAAATCCTCTAGATCATGATGTTCATATCCCAACTCACTCCAATTAATAGCTCTTGGTCTTGTGGTTATTGTCCCCAATAGGTTTGAGAAATGTGTATGCGCGAGCATGGATTTATTCTCTTGCGAGACCACCAGGCTCGTATCTCCCTTGAGTGCACCAATAAATGTTTTCTTTCTCCTTATGTTGGCACGCAATTGGAAGAAACACGTGTTCGTGTCACCTTTGCGAATCCAAGTAAGCCTCGAGTGCTGTCGAGCTCTCGCCTTTTGTATCGCTGCTATCCCTAGTGCCTTTGTCTTGAGGTATTTCTTGAATTCTAACACCTCTGGTGTTAGAATTCTAGACTCTTGAGCCCTCTCAAGATTGGCCAGTGTTATGTTGAGAAATGCCCAAGTAATCTTATACCCGCCCAGAGGTTTCCTCCTCCAGTTCTTGGGCGCTTTTGCGGTATGTATTAGTTTGACGTGAATGCGCAAGATGTCATCCTGTGTATTTACCGCTCTATTCCATGCTTCCTGTACCGTTTCAGTGAAACCTGGCATATGTACCCAATGCGCCTCAAATCTAAAACCCCTATAGAAATCCAAAATGACATCCCCCTAAAGAATGAGTGGGCAGTGATTGGAGCCCAGCGAAGCTAATGCTTGAAGGTCGGTTCTTGGGAAGATCTCCAACCATTCTGTTGAAGCGGACATGTGATCTATTTTGGTCATTGTGGGTGCCTACTGATCGTTACACCAAGTGAACCTTTTGCCTTGTAGGTCAATCGGTGCAAGCCCTAGATTATCAATGGTGTACTTGAAGTTATTGAGCATTGACAAATTGATGCGTGCATTGTTTTTGTCTTGTGCTTGGTAAATTAAGTTAAAATCCCCAAGCAGTAGCCATGCTGCCGTAGGTCCAAGATTTCTTGCATAAAAGCGATTTTATCTGCATCGGCCTAGGGGCCGTAGACTCCGGTAATGGACCAGGATGTATTCTCTGCGAGCATGGTGATCGTTGCAGTGACAGTGTTTGGCGTTAAGCTTGTTTGCTTAATCCTGAAGAAGCGCTCTGACGCCGCGATCAGGATACCGCCGAAAGCCCCTATTGATGGAAGACCGACAACGTTGTTTGCCATATCTGCTCCTACTGTCTCTGTCAAAAGAGTTTGGTTCCAAGCGGTGATTTTTGTTTCTTGTAGGCATACAAGCGTCGCACCTGTGGATAAGATCTGATTACATACTGTCGCTCGTTTTGCTCCATCGTTCAACCCCCTCACATTCCAGCAGATGATGTTACAGTTTTTGGCTGACATAATTAACCGAAACAACAACTGACATCAATAACCAGCTTGTCCATCTGAAGGAAGACATGCGGTGATCGCCAAGCAACCCGGGGATGACCGAAGGCAACATAGCCAGCATGCCAGAGTCCTTCCCCAAGTTCTCGGTCTTTTGCTTACTAATCCAGCGCCGAAGGCTCCATGGCCAGCACACGTACGACCACAGAAGTCTCGAAGGTTCGAACATGGGCATGACAGTCCCAAAGAAGCCACGCAGGGCTCTACTAATATGACGAAACCTACGATATATAGGACGTATCGCCCTAAACCCCTTGCCTGAAGGGGTTAACATTGATTACTTGATCCCTTCATGACCAGCGCCTAAGCCTCCATGGCCGGAGCTACGGCAACCTTCTTCTGAATGGCGCTTGTCTTCTGCTTCTAGCTTCCTGCTCAACGAGCATCTTGATGGCCTCCATCTTGGCACTTTCGATTAGGCTGGTCAAAGTGATGCACATAAAAAATCGATGTCAGGGGTATCTTGAGTAGTGTCCTCACCCGACAGTTCCCCTAGCTTCTTTATCTTGAGTAGTTTCGATTTAGGCCCCGTTTGGCAGGGCTTCTCTACCGACTTCAGGAGCCGTTTGGAGCTGTTTTCTGCCAAACGGGGTAAAGTGAAATAGCTTCACTGGTGTAGCCCCTAAAAACATGCTCTCACAGTGATTTGGGGTGGGATGGAGCAAAAAAAAATGGCTTCTCTCGGCTTCTCCTCCAGGCCCCTAAAAATATGCTCTCACAGAGAAGTCATTTTGCCAAATGGTTTACCAAAACCGCTTCAGCTCCACTGATAAAGCTATTCGTGGAGCTGAAGCAAAAAAAAAAAATAGCTTCACTAGTGAAGTGAAACGGGGCCTTAAGTATTTTCCTTGATTTTTCATCCAGCACAGTTCCATTTGTAGCGACCTGACAGTACAAATTAGAAATTACTACTAAATTTGGCCTGGCCTATTGTTTTACGGACGCAACAAATATCTGCTTTCTGGGTGTCTATAAAGTTTGTCTCAAGGTGGTGTCGCCATTGCAGCACTGGCACTGGTACCAGCTACTCTCACGAGCTGCGTGGTGAGGTTGACCAGGACTCCTTCCGGATCCTGAAATAAGGCCACCGCTCGTTTCCTCTCACACCCCCTCCCTCCACTCCCTCCTCCCTCCCTCCCCCTTGCATTTAGCCTCCCGCGGTTCTGGAGCCGCGGGCCATTCCCAACCATCGTTGCGGTGGTGGCCGGTATTGGCCGAGACCCATGGGCATCCAGGTCGCGGCGGTCGTGACCCCGCCGCGGTGCTCTTCCCCCTCCTCCTCCTCCTCCTCCTCCTCTCCGGCGTCGCCTTCGTCCTCCGCCATTGCCACGTCGCCGCGGCATGCCGTTCTGGGCGTCAGGCTGGCGAGGAGCCAGTCGTCGCTGGCTGGCTGGAACGCCGGTCTTCTTGGCCGGCGGCGCGGCGGGCAGCACGTGATCAGGCGCGCTCTCAGCGCGAGCATCGACAGCGTCGGGAGCGACGGCGGGGACGATGAGGAGTTCCTGAGGAGGATCCAGGAGCTCGCGGCGGGGCAGCACCCGGGCGCCGCCGGAGGCTGCGGGTGGCCGGCGAGCGTGGAGCGGAGCGCGAGCAGCGTCGGGCTGCCGCTGTCCCTGCGGATGCTCAAGCGGCGGAAGCAAGCAGCAGCAGCAGCAGCAGCAGCTGGAGCAGGGGCGGCGGGACGAGCGGCTCATCGACTGCGCCGGCGAGTCCGCGAGCTCCGCGGTGGGGCGCGCCTTCTCCTCGATGGTGCTCATCATCCGGGAGCTCCAGAGCTTCACGCTGCAGATGCGGGAGGCGCTCTCCTACGAGGACCTGCAGGGCGTCCTGGCGCGCGTCCACGCCGAGATGCACGCCTCCTTCGTCTGGCTCTTCCAGCACATCTTCTCCGGCACCCCGGCCCTTATGGTCTCCCTAATGCTGCTCCTCGCCAACTTCACCGTCTACTCCATGGGCGACAGCGTCGCGGCCGCTGCCACCTTCCGCCCTCCCCACGCCGCCGTGGCGGCTGTGGAGATGGTGGACACCCAGCAGCCGGAGCAATCCCATTCTTACCAGCAGCGGTTCGACACCCCCGCGCTCAAGACGTTCTCCACCGGCCGCACGGCCTCGTTGGGCGGAAACGGCGACGGGGGCGGCAAGGTGCGGCCGGTTGCCGGCGCCACCGGCGACGGCCAGGCGGACGAGTCGTCGTACCGACAAAGCGGAGCGGTGCTGCCGCAGGACGTGTCGCAGCAGGCGACGCCACTGGGCGCGGGCGCCGGCTCGGAGGCGTCCGTGTCCGACTCAATGCCCGTGGAGGAGGCACAACAGACTGTACAGGACGAGCTGGTCATCTGGAAACGGATCTCCGATGAAGCCACCAGGATGCAGGCGAGCGTTCGTGCCGAGGAGCTGATGGACCCGGAAATTCTAGAGCAGCTCGTCGCCCCGGTGGAGGCGCCGAAGCCAGACGTGGCCTACTCGTCGGAGCACGTGGCCACGGCGCAGAGATACGAGCAGGCCGTGTCCGAGGAGCCCAACAGCTCGCTGCTCCTGGCTAACTTTGCGCAGTTCCTGTATCAGGTGCAAGGGCGACCTCGACAGGTGAGTCGATCGGCGCCGACTGCCGCGCCGCGCGCGATGGTTTTGGTTACAATACAATAATGCTCTAGGTGGTGCATGGAGTCAGTCGCTGACGGATCGGAGCCGTGTTGTCTTTGCGCGCGTGCAGGGCGGAGCACTTCTTCAAGAGGGCGGTGCGCGCGGAGCCGGCGGACGCGGAGGCGCTGGGGCGGTACGCAGCGTTCCTGTGGCAGGCGCGCAACGACCTCGCGGCCGCGGAGGAGACGTACCAGGAGGCCATCGCCGCCGACCCCAGCGACGCGCACCACGCGGCAGCCTACGCGCACTTCCTGTGGAACACGGGCGGTGAGGACACATGCTACCCGCTCGACTGATGCGTGCACCGCCGCTACCGTCCAGCACAGATCATCGGTGCCTCTGCCTCCCATAAAAACTTTTTGAAAACAAAAAAGAAAGAGAAAAGATCACTCCGCCGCTCCACTCCACTCCACTCCCTCGGCAAGTCCACGCTCTTCTCACGGCATGTGCTTGAGCGGCCGGCCACCCGGGCCGCAGTACTAGACTACAAGTGAAGCTGAAGCTGATACACTTCTTGTTACTGGAACCGTTCGCTTGCTTTAGCATCTAGGCATGTTCTCTTCCTGTGGTTGCTCGTTTTGGGGTAAGTAGCGAGGAGCAATGGCCAACGGAAAACCGCGGCTCGCTGCTGCTTCCCGATCTGGAAACCCGGCGACTGCGAGTTGAGAGGCCGGGAACGGCGGCGACGCCCGGTTGTCGGTGGGTCCGTCCACTTGGCGTCCCATGGATGTTTGTATACTAGCACTTTTGCACGGTGTCGTCGAGATTTGCGAGATGCCGCTTTGTTCAGTGGAGCAGGAAAGTATATATACTTATATACTAGCAGCAATTTGCTTCTTGTAACTGTGCAGATCAATAAACTGTATAAGAAGCCCTCCATTTTTTCACTCAAGTGGCGGTATGCTAGTAGGACCAAATGTCCACTTTCTTTCGTGAAAAATATGAACAGTGAGGCACCAGGCAATATAACAAGAGAGCACATTGCATGCTTCTTTCATTCTGGAACTTGGGAGTCGTATCTGGACGTGAACCTGTGCCGTGTAGACCGGAGAGATCTTTATCTTTATAGGAAATCATGTGAACCGGGGGTCGCGGCAGTTGACCATTAGTGGGCCGTGTTGCGCATGCAGAACTGAATTGTTAAGTATAATTTGCCCTGCCCTCATGCTTTTTATAAGACTACTACTTTCACGGAATCCATCCCCCTGATCAAGTTCCGATTATATATTGAGTAGTTTTGAAGTTATGTTTGCGACTTTCGGCTGGACTCAACAAACTCAAACAAACAAATAAAAATTACAAATTCACAGTACTGAATCAACGACTGTGAGACCAAGGACCTGATTGCTTCGCTTCCAAAATTTACAATGTCAATGATTTGGCAAGCTATGATTTTGGCTAGTATTTGTTTTTTTACCAAAACTTACCAAGCCCTCACATTTGGCTTGCCAAATCTATGACAATGCTTTTGTCCGAACTTTTAGCTTGTCAAATCTTTGACATGACAAATTTTGGATGTCAACTAAGCAGGCCCCAAATATCTGAAGAAACTGAACATAGATTTTCTAGAATGTGCAACGCACAACTTCAATAAGGAGAGAATTTCAACACACACTTAATAAGCCAAATAAGAAACCCACCCACAAGTCCTTCTATTCAGTTGGTCCTCAATTAACTCTTTTAACCTAGGAAACTTGGAACTCTGAAGTTGAATGCTAAAACTGCAAATACTGTATGTTATATGTGCATGATGAGGAGTGTGCGCATGCGCATCACCATGTAGTCGAGGGGTAATAAAAAGGACTTTTAAATCATTGACCAAAAATTTGGAAAGTGATATCATCCCTTGAGAATTTGCAATTTTGCATATCCGGCGAGTACATCTGTGATTGATCAATTGGCCGTTGATGGAAACATTCATGTTCCTTAGAACCTAAGGCTACGTAGTAATGCTGTACCCAATAACAATTTTCAACATTTAAAAAACAAAAGCAAAGAATATGTCTACATAATAAATAAATATATAAAGGAGAGAGAGGAAAGGCCACACCTTTCCATATGGCGCTGATTTTATCATTTCGTATATATAATTTTTTTTTTTTGTAAGCACAAGGGGAAAAGAAAAGAGTCCAGCCGGATTCCTTCCTTTCCTTCTTCTTCTTTTTAGTTTTATAAAGTAGCAATGTGCCGGAAATAGATGGCAGATTGATTCAATCAGAGCTGGGGAAAAAATCATTGATTTCAAACTTCCAGATACACCGTGCTGTAACTTCAGGAAGTCAAGTAGGAAGGTCTGCATCAGATCAGACTGTCATTATAGGCAGGCCTTTTAATTTGGAAAACACAGATGGAATTTGCCGATATAGCAGCATTTCTTCCCAAAGTCGTTTGCACTTTCATCAGAATATAGTGCCAGTTGCCTTGTAAG
Organism: Miscanthus floridulus; assembly: GCF_019320115.1. Lineage (NCBI taxonomy): Eukaryota > Viridiplantae > Streptophyta > Magnoliopsida > Poales > Poaceae > Miscanthus > Miscanthus floridulus. The sequence continues at coordinate 129,399,684 of NC_089584.1, forward strand.
CAATTATTCTTTCTCGCTTGCGCTGTATCCATGCAATGATGTAGTAGCATTGTAGTTCTTCATCAACCCCGTACGAACGAACTAAATTTTGCGAAGTTCTTGAGTACGAAACATTCATCAGTAATCAGTAGCCATGGTTCAATCATGATCCATGAAAGAAGCAAATGCATATTTCCAAGGGAACAGCATTGTAGGTATCACGATCGCCAGCAACAGCTTCACGACTGGCATTAGGATTGACGAGATATCATGCTCTCGCAGTCTGAATCCAACCTGATCTGTCACTGCCTGACGAGTCGGTATGCTATCCCGTCTGCCAGTGTCAGAGCACAACAGAAACTTCAGCGGTAACGTCCTTTTCTATGGACACAAACTGCTCGGCGTCCTTGTGATGCGTGATGGTCTTCCTCACTTGCTCTCCAACGCCATGCTGGACACGAACCAACCGACTAATCCGCCAAAGACGAGCAGCCAAAGCCTGCAGGGCCATGCCCAGTTCGGACGAGAACTACAAGTCCTTGAGTCGAACTCATGTCACCTCATCAGAAACAGTGCTGAGAATTGATACGGTTCCGATCAAGATGTGTCTGTGATGGATGCGAACCAACGGGGCCAGTCAGTCACTCAGCCGTTCTGCACTGCGTTGCAGGCCACCGGGCATGATCAAGCTTGCATTGTGCCACATGCCCGGCCGGCTTCGCCACTTGTGATATGTAAGGTTGTGCCTTGAACTTATTCTGAACTAACTGTTCTTGATCGCTAAGAGATCACCGAACTAGGATCCGGAGTTTGCAGTCGTTTCCAAGAGGGAAAAATCCACGATCAAGTTTGGTTCACAACTTCAGATTGATGTTCGCTAAGTTGTTATCCATAGTCTGTCTCAGGCTTGCTTTTTCGAGATTGGACACTGGAGGTAGCATGTACCCCAATAGCTCCGGGTATTCTGATACCTTTTTTTTCGCGAAACACAACACACAAATGTATAGTGCCATTAAATCTTACAACAAATCTAGAAAAATATGAGTGTCTGCATCAAGTCGAGAACTTTAAACCTGAATGGACATGTTACCTTTTCTGATGGTGATCTGCAACAATATCTTTTTACGCATACTCATCACTTGCACTATGTCCTCCAACAAAACTTGCAATTATGATCACTGATCCCAGAATCTGAACGGTATCTTTTTTAAGCACTAAGAACTAGCGATGAGAATTTGCTGCGCTGAAATAGTGGTTGTTTTGTGTTCGAGAAAAAGAAATAGTGGTTGTTTTAGTTGACATGAGCATGGATTGAAATTTTGCTTATCTAGCTTCTCCCGAGTCCCACTGCCATGTCTACGTCCAACGAATCCTGTGAGGTACTAGCAGCTAGCAGCATGTACTGAGGAATGGCGTGTCCTTGGTCCTTGGCTCCTTGCCAAATGAATCAAATCTTATCGGATTATTGAAGTCGATATACAGAGGCATGTGCTGCCGGCGTGCGGCATATGCCATTGCTACCACCAACCACAAAGGATCTGATCTTTTCCTTCGGTTGAGGTCACTCTGGTCTCCAGGACAGGGTGCACGGTTTAAGAAGATAACAGATGAGCGTCTTATAATAAGATACACGCTCAGATAGCTAGGGTTCTTACTGTGGAAGAAACTGGTATGGATAGTAAACACTGCACTCAAACACTGAGATTTTTCTTGAGAGGGAAAAAACACAACTAGATCCAAACACTTTTCAGAGAACAAATTGAGTATGATTCAAATGTTTTTTTTTAAAGGCCATGACATTAGTTTGGGCCATACCTGGAGACACAGCCCAACACAAAAGTCCAGCCTAGTGGGCGTGATGTTTAAGCCTGGCCTGCCTTTAAGCAAAGCACGTACGGTGTGGGCTGGGCTGGCGAGGCCAGCTCATGTGCATGCATTTATCGGTCTATCGCATCCTTGTATCGTGTATGGGCTTCAAATGAACCGACACAGGTCCTGAATAATTTTCTTCCTGTGGGGATTCACAAGAGTGGAGTTAAGATAAAAGCTCCAATTTTGATGCTCATTGTTTAGCTAGGAGCTATGTTAATTTTTTGATAAGCAGATATATTTGGTTTAGTTCGCCTTTTGATAGAGTCTGTAAAAAATTTCATCTGGTATATGATAAAGGATGATTCTTTTGCTAAAAAAGGAAAGTTGGCAACGGTACAGCAAGGAGGACAGGAGTTTCCTTGCGGTTGCGGCGTCCCTGCACAGAAAGTAAGACCCGCGAAGAATTCCAGTACGGCTGTTTCGGGAGACTACTGTTCACTACTACAGAAAAGGCTTGTAGCAATGGCTCAATTTTTTTTAGGGGTGACTGGGGATGGAGGCGCCCCTACAGTGGACGTGCTCGGGACCCACGAGACCAGCCGCCCCTACAAATGGCACAGTAGGGCGGCTGGTGATACGAGTCGTCCCCTAAAAATGGGTCGATTTGTAGGGGCGGCCTCACTCACCAGCCGCCCCCGGTGTTGTGATTTGTAGGAACGGCTCAATCACCAGCCGCCCCTACAAATGCTGCACGTACAAAAGGCTGCAGCCCCTTGAGGTCATAAAATTTCTAGAGAGGAAAAAAAGAAAAAGAAAAAGAGATCCACGATTTCTAGTTCGGCCCAAGATTTTCAGTCCGTTGATCCACGATCGGGTGGATGAGATCTGCGTAAAACTCAAACCTAACTTCTTATCCCCTCCCCCGGCACTGCGAGTCGCCTCACGGCCCCACTGCGCGCCCCCCTGCCGCGAGCACGCCTCCCTCCCCCAACCTCCAGCGCGAGCGTGCCGCCCGTGCGCGACGACATCCTTCCCACAGCCCTGCACCGTGCCCTCTCCCCATAGCCCCGCACCGCCGCACCAGGCCCGCCCAGTGCCGCGATCCAGCGAGCCTCGAGGCGCGGGCAGCTGATGCCACGACGCGAGCAACAGGCCAGCCTCGACGCGATGACGCCCTAGTGATGATGCGATCGCCGGATCTCGTTGAGGAGGATGTGGGTCGTCTTCCGCTGGGGCTGCGTCGATCTATGAACTGCGGTGGCATCAAGGTATGAGTAGTCCAGATCTACGGTGACCTCTCTCCCTCACTTGCTTCCTCTCCGGCCACCGCGCATGCACCCCTCTCTCTGTCGCTTGCCTCACTTGATTCCTCTCCGAGCCGCTGGCTGCATGCCGCGCCATGGCCGTGTCCGTGCTCGCTGCGTTAGGTTGCTGCGATTTACAGGGCATAGCACTGATGCGGTGAGCTCCTACTTCTCATGGATGAATGCGTGAATCAAATTTGGGTATATTGACTGGAGATATGGGGTTAGGGTTGCTGATCAGTTCCGTTTTAGTGTTGGAACGCGGTCATATCTGTAGTCTTCTCCTTGAAATTTTAGCTGTCGTACGTAGTTTTGGGTATAATGATTGGGGATCTTGACTAATGGAATATACATTAATCCTGCATAATTGCTCTTGACTTCATGAAATATCTATGTTACACACTAGTACTTGGCTGTTATATCTATGTTTATATATACTGATGGTTTTTGTAGCCTTCAATTGCATGGAGCTCACCTATTTCATAAATTTATTGTTTATTTAGATATGAACGTCTGATCAAAATGCTTCTCGGACGTGCTTGTTACTATCTTGTTGACAACAAACTAATCAAAGTGCTGATGGAGGCCAATTCTCTAATTTTATTTTTCTATTGCTCTCAGATAACTTGAGTACCTAGCTAGAGAGTACTAAATCCAACTGTATAACTTGGTTTGATGATCAAAGCATCTTTCTTGTATGTAGTAATGATGGGAACAAAGTACTTCTGTCTCAGTCCAGCCACCAGTTCCAGTATACATCCGATCTCTAGCTTAAGCTGAATTATAACTGCTGCTGCCCTTAAATATATATGTGATGTGTGACATGCTGAATTACGACAAGTTAATTAAATATTTTTTGTCCAATCAAATGTTCTCAATTCTATGCATACTAGAGCTAGAAAACTATCAAATGTCCTCGACCGTGCCGGCTGCGCCAATAGCCCATGCCGATGGTGGTGACGGGGCTGCGTTCTCGGTAGGTCGGAGGACCTAAATCGCAAACGGAGAAGACGGAGGATCTGCTGACGGCGCGTCATCTTCGCTGCCACAAGCAAGCAGGTGCAGGCCACCGTCATGGCCACTGCCAGTAGCAGTCAGTAGACTAGTGAGTACCACTTGTTCGCTTCAGTTTCTACAGATTACGAATTCCATTTGCAGTCTGCTTTAGTGCTACATTGACATGATGTGTGACTGCAACTCTGCAAGTGGAAGGATTATTATAAGCTTCTGATTTTGTGATGTTCGATTGCTAGATCTGAGTGCCATTGATTTTGTTATTCTGTGATCTTTCACATAAAAATCATAGTCACCGTGAAATGTTATTACGATTACTGGAAAGTTTAATAGATGAAATTTGTTGTTTCATTTATCTGGACTAAACTGTCCACCTAAAAGTCATGGAATATTTATTATAATCTGATATAAATAAATGTGTATTGTCAGTTGAGTTTCAGTACAATCGCAGAAGAAGATAAGTCATGATGGAGTTGTGCATGAAAAATATATGTTCTGGTCGAATTTGAATTGTAAATTTAATTTTTTTGGTGAAAAAATGTACTATAGGGACGGTTCTAGACTGAACCGCTCCTACAAACAGGTATTATAGGGGCGGCTGGTACTACGACCGCCCCTACAAATCAATTTGTAAGGACGGCTGATAACACCATCCGCCTCTACAAATTGATTTATAGATGTGCAGCCTAGGAAATCGCCCCTATAAATACATGATTTATAAAGACGGTATGGTAGAGGACGGCTAGTCGAGCTGTCTCTACGGATCATCGTCAGCCATACCTACAAATATTTATTGGAGTAGTGGTTGACCCTTCCAAGGAGGGAATTGGAATCCCAGTTCGCTTTCTCCCGCCAGAGTCACGAGCTGCTGCTGCGGTTGCTTCCTTTGTGAGAGGCGTCAAAGCTTCTGGGTTCCGGCTCACGGAGTCACCGCACAAAACATCCGTGGAGAGGAAGACGAAGATAACCATTGACAAACGTGCGACAATCTAACAGCGAAACATCTCATAGCCACAAGTTCGTCGGCATTTTTGCTTTTGAAGAGCGAAGACTGTCCGCGTTCTGGCCTCATATAAATATGACCACGCCCATCCATTATATCATATAATAATGTCAATGGAGAAGAACAACATATACAGCACTTCCCACGACTAGAACTGGTCGCCGTGGTCATGCGTAGTAGTGCTAGAACTTATACTCTGAGTTAGACGAAGCGTACACCCAAAAACAAGAGAAGGAAAATACAACTCTTTAAGGAGTCTAGTTGAAATCTGAAGGAAATATACTGAGCCTAGTTGAAATCTGAAGGAAATATGTAAAAAAGTACATATGAAATACTTCCTAATAATTGTTTGTAGTAGTCGTTTCTTAGCGTATGGCTCAGCTATCGTACGCTAAACTAAATTAATCGAAAGGAAACTGTCATGTTTATTATCTCATTCTATAGAGAAAAAGAAAAAAAAATTAACAACAAAATGAGGATTTATGAAAAATACCTACACATGAAGGACTAGTTGAGCGTACGCAACACATCACAATTTAGCAACACATCACAATTTAGCTGCCTGTGAGCTGCATAATCAATAAGAAATAAGCACAATAGGTTAAATTGCGAAGTAAGTAGACAAACCCTCTTCACCAACGGTATTATAGGGGAAAGTAACCCTAAAATTACCTGAAAAAACAACTGAATCCAACCTAAATAAAATAGGTACACAAAACGGTTGCTAGGGTTTCATTGAACAGCACAACACACTGCATCTCCCTCTAGGACGTGGCCTGACACGACGAGGACAAACGATGCTGCCAGGAGGTTGAAGGGGTGGAGCCCTTCCCCAGCGACGAAGACCAGGAAGCGCCGATCTACACCGTCTCCGATGCCAGCAAGGGAAGGGGAAGGGGAAGGTGAAGGGGTAGAGGAAGAGGATGAAGAGAGACAACAGCACCTTTATTGTCGGAGGCCTCCCGAGCCAAGGACGGTTGCGCCCGTGCCACCGCGCTGGGGCTTACCGGTCTCGGGAGGGGTGGAGAGGCGGCGACGGCGGTGGGGAGAGGCGGCGACGGAGCTGGGAAGGGGAGGAGCACCGGCGCTGGGAGGGACTGGCGGCGGAGTCGGGCGAGCGGAGGCGTCGAGAGAAGGCGGTGTCTGCGCTGATGCTTCCGGAGGAAGGGGGGACGGGAACAGATATTTTAGACGATTACACATTAGAAATCGATGGGAGCCCGTACATCTTGAAATCTAACGGTGGAAAGAATTTAAGATGACAGTGTCCCATCTCCCTCTTGCGGTTAAACCTTAGGATTGTAGGGGCTAAATGAAGGATGATTCTTTTGCAGAAAGAAAGTTGGTAACGGGACAAGCAAGAAGGCGGCCAGGAGTTTCCTTGCGGTTGCGGCGTCCCCGCACGGAAAGTAAGGCCCTGTTTGGTTCCATGGACTAGAGACTAGAGACTAAAAGAAGACTAAAAGAGGGACTAAATAACATGTTTGGTTTCAGGGACTAAAAGAGACTAAAGAGGTTGTTCTTCTTCCTTTGGAAAGAGGTAAGGGAGGAGAGAGAGGAGGGATAAGGACCTGTAAAGTTGATACATTAGCCCTAAAAAGCCTCTCACAAGGAACTAGTGGACTAGAGACTAAAAGTCCCTCTAATAGTCCCTCTTATTTAGTTAAAAGAGACTAAAAAGTAGTGTCTAATCTCTAGTCCCATGCAAACAAACCGGCCCTAACACCCGCGAAGAATTCCAGTACGGCTGTTTCTAGAGACTACTGTTGACCCTTCCAAGAGCGAATTGGAAGCCCAGTTTGTCACGAGCTGCTGCTGCGGTTGCTTCCTTTGTGAGAGGCGTCAAAGCTTCTGGATTCCGGCTCACGGAGTCACCGCACAAAACATCCGTGGAGAAGGAGACGAAGATAACCATTGACAAACGTGCGACAATCAACAGCGAAACATCTCATAGCCACAAGTTCGTCGCCATTTTTGCTTTTGAAGAGCGAAGCCTGTCCGCGATCTGGCCTCATATAAATATGACCACGCCCATCCATTATATCATATAATAATGTCAATGGAGAAGAACAACATATACAGCACTTCCCACAGCTAGAACTGGTCGTCGTGGTCATCGCACGCTCCACCATCACCGCCGCTTCACCACAGGAACCATGGAGGGATTCTACTACGTCGCCGTGGTCACCTCCGTGCTCCTCGTCTTGCTCCACCACCTCTTGATGAGGCGCAAGAAGCAGCAACGGCTGCCACCTGGCCCGCGGTTCGCGTTCCCCATCCTCGGCCACCTCCCCTTGCTCAAGAAGCCGCTCCAGACCTCGCTCGCCGGCCTCGTGTCGCGCCACGGCCCAGGTTGTCCACCTGCGCCTCGGCGGCCGCCACGCCGTCGTCATCGGCTCGGCGGCGCTGGCCAAGGAGTGCTTCTCCGGAGAGCTCGACGTCACGATCGCCAACCGCCCGCACTTCCCGTCCGCGCGTGAGGTCTCCTTCGACTACTCGGTGCTCACCGTCGCCAACTACGGCGCGCTCTGGCGCACCATGCGCCGCGTCTCCACCGTGCACCTCCTCTCGGCGCACCGCGTCAACATCATGTCCGACACCGTAATCGCCCGCGAGCTGCGCTCCATGCTGCGCCGCCTTGCCCGCGCCTCCGCCTCCGCCTCCGCCGCCAGGGTCGAGCTGAAGCGGAGGCTGTTTGACCTCTCCCACAGCGTCCTCATGGAGATCATGGCGCAGACCAGGAACACCTACTCCGACGACGCGGACGAGGACATGTCCAAGGAGGCGCGGGAGATGAAGGAGATCATCGAGGAGATCATCCCGCTTGTTGGTGTGGCCAACCAGTGGGACTACATGCCCCTGCTGCGGTGGCTCGATGTGTACGGCGCGAAGAGGAAGCTCGCGGACGTGGTTAAGCGAAGGAACTTGTTCTTTGACAAGATGATCGATGCAGAGAGGCAGAAGCTGAAGCAGCTGGAACGCAAGAAAGGCGAGGCCGATGCCGGCGATTCGGACGAGAAGATGGGCATGATCGGCGTCATGCTGTCACTGCAGAAAACAGAGCCTGATGTCTACACGGACACCTTTATCCGCGCTCTCGTGCCAGTGAGTAGCACTACGCATGTTTCCATGTCATTAAATAATTCTACTTCTGTGCAGCTAATTATCATGCTTTCTTTCACTGATGCTTTTTTCCTGGTATCGTATCTGGATTGAAGAATCTGCTCGGCGTCGGCACAGAGACCTCCTCAACGACTATGGAATGGGCAATGTCGCTCCTGCTTAACCACCCAGATGTGCTGAAAAGGGCGCAAGAAGAAATCGAGTTGAACGTCGGAGGGGGTCGTCTTCTCGACAAGAACGACCTTCCCCGTCTGCCGTACCTCCACTGCATCATCAGCGAGACACTTCGCCTCTACCCGGCCGCGCCGATGCTACTGCCGCACGAGGCGTCCGCCGACTGCAAGATCCACGGGTACGACGTCCCGGCAGGGTCGATGATCCTTGTCAATGCGTACGCCATCCACAGGGATCCGGCGATATGGGAGGACCCGGAGGAGTTCAGGCCGGAGAGGTTCGAGCACGGCAGAGCAGAGGGCAAGTTTATGATGCCATTTGGGATGGGGAGGCGCAGGTGTCCCGGTGAGAATCTCGCAATGCGAACCATGGGTCTCGTCCTGGGGGTGCTGCTCCAATGCTTCGATTGGACCGGGATTGGGGATGCAGAAGTTGACATGGCAACAGCCACTGGCACCATCATGTCTAAGGCTGTCCCCCTCGAAGCTCTGTGCAAGCCACGAGCGAACATGTCTGCTGTTCTTCAGAAAATCTAGACTGGAATTGTGAATTTGTAGGTACAAATAAACAATAAACTACGTAATGTTTAGATACTCTGTATAGCAGTTTCTTCATTCTAAAGTTGTCTCCAAAACAAGTAGTTTCATAGGTTGTCTCATGTATTACTATTTTTTATGACACGAAGGAGAGAAAGAGGTGATAGAAAGAAATGACTGTTTCGCAAGTCATGAGCTAAATTTTTAGAATTATATGAGACAATTTATACACTACTCTCTCCGTCCAAAAAAATACAATTATAGAATAGTGTTATATTAAAGTATGTTAAGTTTGGCCAAATTTATATAAAGTATTAATACTTGTCATACTAAATAGGTATCATTAAATTTTATCCTATTTTAACACTTAGATACTGTGTATAGCAGTTCTTCGTTCTAAAGTTGTAACACTGCACATGTGTGTATATATATTACATTATATTATATTTCTTTGGGGGTTTATCAATCCAATTTAGAGGGAACTAGCTTCGACTCGTGTTCTATCACGATCTGGAATCTTATACCCCGTCTAGTCTTAAAAAAAATGATGTTTTAGTTTTGTATTTAGTCAAACTATTTAAAGTTTAACCAAATTCAAATACTAAAATACTAATGCTTTATATTATCAAATAAGTATCATTAGATTCGTCATGCAATATATTTTAATAATATATCTATTTGATGTCATAAATGTTAGCAAACTTTTCTATGGATTTAGTTAAACTTAATATAGTTTGACTTGAAAAAAAATTCGAAACATAAGTTTTTTTTAACGAAGGAAGTATTACATTAGAATTTAGGTGTTGTTTGTTTCTGCTTTGTAAACGCCAACATAAATAGGATCACGTCACGGCGCTATTTGTTCCACGTATTTGATACCCTTGATTTGTTTGTTTCGCGCAAGGGAGGCAAGCCTGTTCGTTTGGCTATGGCTTGTCGTAAATGATCGTAAATTTTCAGTCGGAACAGTATTTTTCTCTCACACAGATCAGTCAGCAATACTTCTTCACGAACCAACAACGATACGAACCTGTCAACCAAACAGGTTGGGGATCCGTTAGCGCCGGATGGTGGGCGGGATCACGACGCTTTTGTACGGGCCCGTAACGGTTGACACCGGTATCAATTACGGACTACGTGAACCAAACACGAGGAGGTGCATTAGATTGCGGCGTCAACTGTTTACGGGGTGAGAACCTCAAACCAAACAACACCTTAGTGAACGAATTTATTACATATGACTACTAAAAATAGGGTCGGACGTGGGCTTGAGGCCTCTAGGCCATGGCCCTAGTTGTAACTTAGTAACACTCACTACCTATATGTAGTATTGGCCTAAAACATCAGTCCTAAGAACAAAAATACTAAGGTCAAGCCTATGCCTTCCATCAGGGTCCTCCTCCATGGCCTCCTCCCTGGCGAGCGCCTCGTCTCCGGGGCTGATCCTCTTCTCCACCGCTAGACTGGGGACAAGAGTAGGAGAATAAGAGAGGGAAAATAAAAAAATAAGAGTAATTTGACTGGCAAGTAGGTCTTAGAAAAATAGAGGTCCTAATTTAAGGACTGGAGTGGGAGTTGAGCATAGTAAACAAAGTCCTTAAAAGTAGAAGTCCTCGAATTCTAGGGGCCATTGTTGGAGTTGATCAACCATATTTTACTAATGAATTATGTGCCAAAACAAAAGTATGGCCCTAGTATTTGGCAACCTCTAGCTTATATAGTATGGGTTGTTAGGATATATAATCTTATAGCAGTTGTCAAGACATTTTATTTCAATGATTTATACTAGTAAATATATCTGTACATTACAACATATGTACAATTTATTACGTGATGTTTGTGTTAATGGATAATAAGCTAGCAATCTTCGTTGTGTTTACTAGACTTGGCCTAATTTTGACGTAGATAATTTTTTAAGGTCTATGATAAATGCTAGTGCAATAAATGATTAGTCTCATATGACAAATTGAGATTAACTCAACTTAAATAGGTGGCTATCGTGTGCATTTGTTCTAAGTTTAAGAAAGATGGAAGGTAAGCCATACGCCTATGCGGGCCCCAACACAAACGGGTTAGGATGGCTAGGTGAAGAGATGAGTGGTGCAATACCAAAATGTTTTGCAGCTCTAGACTCAATACGAGATGTGAGAGTGATGGATGGCAAACCGAGAGAGGATGGAGAGACTAGAGACGCAGAGAGAGGGAGACATGGAAGAACTTACAGTATAGATATAACTCCGTAATATATTTTTTATTTGGTTATCGGGCGTCAGTGGCTGCGTATGCCAAATGACTTTCCGTGGTCGGGAATTATTATATGCGCAACTTTCAATGCGCTGAGAAGAAGAACCAAGTCTCTCGGGGCATCATATATGTGTAACTTTCTGAGGCAAAGTGACGCACTGACTAAACGTTGCACCACTACTGTGCAGAGAGCTCGTGGAGTGAAGTATTATCCGTGTAAGTTAACAGCCCAATCCCTATCGTCCTGTTTTATTTGGGCTGGCTTGGCTTATAAGCCATGGCTGAAAATACTGTTGACTAATTTTGGTATAAGAGAAAAATATTATTCGTTGACTGATAAGCCATAGCTTATAAGCCAATACGACCAAACAAACCAGCTGTATGTAAGCTATGTTCCAACACACGAGTGTTCTCCAAAAGTTTTCACTTTGGTATTATATACATTAACCTAAGTGTACAGCGGCTACCTCGTCTTTCCCACGACACTTCCTTTTCATGGTTCACGTGTGCCCTTCGGGAGGATCAGGCTTACGTGAATGCAATCCAAATTTTCCCTGCCCTTTAAAATTTTTGGCACCACTTGAGATCAATCGGTCTTGGAGAACTATACATCGAGCTATGCCATACGGACGAATAAGCATTCCCAATAATCACGGGGAAAAGGAAAATCACCGCAGCCCCTTTGCCTTACGAGAGTTTGGGAATCCCCTGAGACTGCCCCATTATTACATGGGCCAGGCAATGATAGCAATAGAGGACTGGGCTATTACGTGTACTATGTAGTTGGGCCAGATTGTAGGTTCTATCGGCCTAGTCAAACCAAATGTTGCTTTGGGTTTGGGTTGTCTGGCGCGGACTGTGTGCCGACTGCCGTGCCGCGGGACTTGCTGAGCCAGCGAGGAATGTGTCCCATCGTGTGGGCCTGTCGCTGAAGCGGCACCGTCAAGGCCTTGGCGCAGGCGCGCAGCGGTGGCGACGAATGTCCCGTTCCGCTTCTCTTATATCGTATTTTTTTAGCTAAAATAATATTTTTTTTCGTAATAAATCGGCTAACAGTACTTTCACTTCAGCCCTGGCTTATCAGTCAAGTAAATAGACGAGGCCATAGGCCACGGTGACGAATGAGATGGAGACGGAACGTACAGTAGCGATAGCGACCACACCCGCCGCAGAGCCAAGCCGAGGTGACTCGTCGGTGTCAGGCTCCAACGGAGAGGCTAACGACGGCAATGACGATAATCTAGTCACGTCGGAGGAGCAAGTTTGAAAACATCAGTGGACCTTACTCTTAATATACAAAACACTAGGAGTTGCATGAGGTCTTCCAAAAACACCCCATAACCCCCCGTAGTCGATGGAAATATCTGTGCACCATCAAGTTGCTCTCCATTGCTCCGGCGCTTTCGGGAAGTCTTACATAATGTGCACTAAAATCCATGAGACAGATAAAAAAGCACCCCCTGAAATTTCAGTAAGGACAACCAAGCCCAACCACTGCCCCCGCACAGTGCATCGGTTCGGTAACCGGACAGATCACGAGGGTAAGCGGCGTGACGTCACCACATCAGCAGGTGGCGCCTACCGCGACTCGCAGGGCCATCTGCTCCACACATTTTTCCGCGAGCAGGCCCCCGTCCTGGGCCCGCGTATCGAAATCCCCAGAAAGGTTTGGTGAGCGGGCCATGCGTTGGCCCATCCGGCTGCCGGGTCGTGGTTGCGATTCGGCCTATTCGCCAGCGCCCACGTCAAGTGTGCGCAGGCGCAGCGCGCCCGTCACGATTCGCGACGATAGGATTTTTTTTTTTTTTTGATCGGAGCGACGATCGGTGTTTGTACAGGAGCGTTCTGCACTTCTACAGTTCCCACGCCCACTCGCCAGTAGTTATTTCCTCCTGCAAGATCGCTGTAGTTTGCTCGCGAGCGCTCTGAATCCGCACGCGTTCATGACACATGTATTCGCTCGTAGCCTCAAGTCGCGCGCACATTTTTGGGTGGAGTTTGCCTTCCGGGGGTAATGGTCGACTACGTGGCGGTGGCGTCGATGGTTTGCTCAGTCCCTCTGGCACCTGGCCTGATTCTTGTACAGCCTGGCATTCACCAGACTTTCCAATGGACTATATTCCAAGATCTTGTTCTAACTACGCGCATATTCCTGGGCTAGAATATGCACCTCTCGTTTGGATTTCCTCAGGTGACAGATATTTTTACGTACAGGAATCTAGATCGTCAAATTGCTTAATGATTTTTTTGGCCCTGCTTGGAAACAACGCCATTTGGCAGACCTGTGCTGACATGGCAGACCTGTGCTGACATGGCAGATCAGTTACTGAAACTGTTTGGGATAGAAAGAAAAGTTTGGCAGTTCTTCAGTTTTCTGTGGTTTCTGGAGAATGAGGGCTCAACCCAAATTGGTGTAACTTGTTTCAGTTGCCGATCTCTCAGCATTCGTCATAGGTAGTACTCTCCTCGTCCATTTATTGTTGCAACAACATACCAGACTAAATAATGTTACTCTCCTCGTCCTCGTCCAAAAAGAATGCGATTCTAGGAATGAATCTGGACAAGTGCTTGTCCCAATTCATTTCTAGAATTTGCACTCTTTGGGGCGGTGGGAGTATTCCTCGATCCTAATACTATATCCTAATATACTAGGTAGCGTGCTCGTACGTTGCTACAGGATAACTAACAATTTATATTAAAACATACGGATCACACGATAAGAATAATACTGTTAAATTAATGCCAACGTTTAAGTGACATTTAATTCAAAAAACAAAGTTTAAGAATTTAATACAGTCACGGAGTGCGTGCATCGCAGGCTCACAAACTCTAGATCTTCCAGAGATTGGGTCGAATCCAACCTAGAGCCTCGAAACCCTACATCTTTTCCTGGACGGGCTTCACTTCGGATGCGCCGTAGCAATATCAACGATCTCCATTCAAGGACCAAGTCGTATGGATCCCCATACAATAGCTCAGACATGATATTTTGTTCTCCTTGTACTTGGATACATTTGTTCCACTGAAGCTTTTATTGAAATGTTTGACACGACATGTGTCTGATCACCGATGTTCCTCACCCTGGACCACTCCGGCGTACGGTCGTGGAGGTTGCACTTGTAGATCGCGCTTGTAGGTGAAGCTCCGTGTCTCTAGAACGTGTTCACCATGGCAACCACAATGTGCAGCTCACTGTTTGATTCTAGGTAGCTGCGTGGCAGCCCCGCAGTGGCAACAACGATGACAGCAGCGCGTGGTTGGAGTAGTGCTGACGGCGTTGCTGCTGTGAGACGGAGATTTCTCTAGTGCAGTCTATCGCCAAGAACTTGTCTTGGCAGTAGACGGGACCCCCACGGAGAACTCCAGTTTGGTGTCGAGCAGCGTCCATGCGCGTCGACTCCAACCCGGCAGAACGCGACCTCCGTGGATCACCCAGGCATGGCCATGGCCACGCACTTGCGACCGGCAGCGTCAGTGGTGCCGGAGCACGATTTCACGGAAGAACCGTCCCTCATGTCTTCTAGCTTGATGGCTCTCCTGCGGCATCCGCATCCCCGTAGCCGTTTGTGGGATGGACGACCCACCGGCCGTGGACTCTAGCACGTGTTCCGATGAGGACACTGCCGCGACGTGTTCGCCTGCTGGCGGCAGCTCAACGTGGGGGTCACGGGCACCGACGAATGGATTCAATAGCGTCACGGACGCTGCCTCTCGTCCATGAGCGCCAGCCACCCACACGAGGAGTCGCATGCCACCTTGCCGCGCACGTCGGGCAGCGTCTTGGACAAGACCTTTTCTTCAGGACATAGTAGAAGTCGACGGTCCGAGTCGGGGTCGAACGGGAGCAGCAGAGCAGCCCGAAGGTCGCAAACGGGACGGCGTCGCGCCATGGGGAGCAGCGGATCGGAAGGACGCCGCGTCATGGCCGACGTGAGACGCTGCCCGATGGACTCGAGGAGATTCTCTGGCAGGCCAAATCTCTAGCTAAGAGAGGTAGGGACATTCTCTTGGGATTGGGAGGCTGAGCCATGGAAGACAGATGACATCAACTATGGTTCACGCAAGAAACGGAGAAACGGCAAGCGAGGGCGATGGAACACGTGAGCGTGAACCAATGAAAGGAGGAAAAAGTTGTCCCTTTATAAATGAAAAGAGAAAGTAATTAAATGTAGGCAGATTTGGCAAGGTTCTCAGAAATGCAAAGAGATTTCTTTTGTCTTAATTCTCTTTCCTTCTGTGTTAATTCTCTTTCCTTTTGCTCATTGCCATGTATGCTGGTGCATGCAAACATGCAATGTGTATATGAATAGCACAATAATTTTCTACTTTCTATTTTGTCGTGATTCCTCTATCACATGACAGGCAATATTCAATCAAGGAGAATGACACAATCAATCAGTAATTAAGATGTCGTGGGATCGCAGGCGTGAGCAGACGGACGAACCAAAACAAATGTCGCACCAAACAATATGGCATCAAGCATCAGTGTATCAATGCCAACCATTGACTCATCCTCTAGAGTTTACAATATAAGCCATGGCAATAAATTACAACAATTCAGGGCAAGTTCAGTGAGAAATCCATCTTTTTCAAGGTTTAACTTCAGCGAGAAATCATCATTCTTTTTCAGATTGTTCAAAAATAAACAAAGATCAATCCACATATTTTTTGCAGTGCAGAGATACTTTGTGACCTGGCTTGGTGTTGTTGTTACGGGAACACCAATTCAGCGAGCGAGGTCTAGAAGTGCAAAGGCCTGATGCCAAACATCTAAATACCTTCTAGTGTAATAAAAAATTAGCAAGCCAAAAATTCAGTGGCCATAAAAAAGTTGACAGAGAAAAATCTAATATATTTTACCAGTAAAGTATCTAACATTGGTATACCAAGCTCATGAATTGAGACTGTCAATAAATAAATAAGGCTCGAGCTACTTGAAAACGAGATTGGTATAGACAAAGGGTTAACTATGCTAAAAAAAATGGCATCCAATGTGTAGGCACACAATATCGAAAAAATAGATGATTAACTATTACAAGAACGTCTGCAGCATTATGAACTATGGTTGTGTAACATCATGAACGGCGAGCGATGGAGGACGGGCGACGTCAATCGGTCTACATAGCGAAGACGACGGCTCGGGTGCACGACTCAGGTGGCGTCGAGGTAGCGGCGCGTAGCCGAGGATGACGGCTCGGGTGCATGGTGCGGGCGAACGACGAGGACTACGGCACGGACGTCGTGGAGGCGGCGGTGTTTCCAGGTGCACGATGCGGGCGAACGGCGAGGACGACGGCGCGACGTCGTGGAGGTGGCAGTGTACGTGGCGCTCGGGGAGGATGACGACGCGGGCGCACAGACCATACGATGGAGCAGGTCGTGGAGGGAGATCGCACGGAGGTGATCTTGCGGCGACCTTTGCGGCGATCGATGATGTAGCCACAGGTGCATCCACTGGTAGGCAGACGGTGGATGATCTATTGATGTTGCTTCTCCACTAACGACAAGGAAGAAGTAGGGGCGGCTCGATCGTGCAGGGCTTGAGGAATGGGGCACGCGACGATCGTCTCCGTGCAGCGACCAGTGACGCGCTTGAGTCCTACCAAGAAGACGCGTTCGATCGTGCAGCGACGAGCGACGATGGTCTTACGTGTTTGTAGCGCATGCAAATCAGGGTCAAGAATTTCATATTGTGGCACGAGGGCGGTAACGATCGAGTGTGAGACGTGGGTGATCGCTTTCCTTGTTTGAGGCAATTAGGGTCAAGACTTTCCGTATTTGTAGCGCATGCAAATCAGGGTCAAGACTTTCCGTATTTGTAGCGCATGCAAATCAGGGTCGAGACTTTCCGTGTTTTCTTCGCACTAAAGGACACAACATGCGAGAGATGTCGTGGGATCACAGGCGTGGGCAACGGACGAACCAAAATAAATATCGTATCAAAAAATATCCACGCTTTGTTCTTTTTAGTTGTAGGAGATTATATCGGATTTTAAGCTGTCTTTCAGTCAAATCGTTCTAAGCTAAGGAGAGGAATGCAAGAACTCTCACGAACGAAGTTGTAAGTCCGAGTTCAATCGTTCAGGGCTTCAGGCTTACTGTCAAAGAGGCTAATCTCTAGGATCTTGCGGGCTTGCGGTCTTGCAGCAGCTTCACAGGTTGCTTCCACTGCCGTCGTTTGGCTCCTCATCGCACACTGTGTTTGTAAATTAAGCTCGGCGTTAGCTTTTTTTCGAGAGCATTTTAGTTCCTGGTAATCCTTAAACTACTGGGGTTTGCTATAAGTTGACCACTTCTCCTCCCTCTTAATGAAATATGTGTCACAAGCACACATACACATTCGCAAAAAATCATTCTAAGCTTGAGCAAAAGTTTATAAAGAGAATATTAACACTTACCACATCAAAGAAATAATGTATCTAATAATGTTCATTTGATATCGTAAATATTATTATTCTCTTTCTATAAACTTAATCAAACTTACAACAGTTCAACGTATTTTTGGACGGAGAGAGTATACTATATAGTTTTAAAGACAAATATAACATAATGTTCCTGCAAATAGAAAGGTGGTGTAAGGAATTTTTTGCGCGTGTTTTCCTTGCACTATGGAAGTACTACTTTTTGGTGATGGCGTCTTCCAAACAACCACATGGAAATTCTTCATAGTACTGGTACAATAGTAAGAAAGGAAGGTTCTAGAATTGATGGCTCACTAGTCATCCGCGCGGCTTGACCACGGAAGGCAAACGCCCAAGCTTCTCCAGATATTGGTGTGTGAACAACGGAGACTATGACGAGTTGCAGTGTTGCACGTTGAGTGGAGCGCCGATAGGTGGCAGATGTAACAGGTACGATCATTTGAGCTTCAGAGATCCGGTGACGACGGGTTAACCGCGCGCGGGGATAAGAGAGCAGGACGTGTGAGAGGGAAATCTCTGAGGCGAGGAGGAGATAACTGAGGGGTGGCGTCGGATCGTCGGCGGTTGCTCATCAACGGCGTCTCTGTCGACCATCGAGTTATCCAGCTGAATAGCTGATGCCATTCAGAGGATCTTGGCATGAACAGTGTCTAATTAAGTCGACATACTTTTAGCGCCCTACTAGTGGTGTTCTGATGAAATATATTACGGATTCAGAATCATATTAACAGAGCTTGTGATGGTTTGCTCACCAAAGCTAACAACTTGTGCGTTGGTTGGTCTTGCAAAAGCTGCAAGCAGACAGTGTTCCGACTGTACAGCGGTGGGGCCGCTGCCTGGAAATTGCATTCGTGCAAAGACAATGCACGATGATACCTGATTGGTTAGTGACCATTCCCTGCTCGGAGGCCCAGAACGAAAATATCTGAGCTGAGTGAGGCCTGAGGCGAGGCAGCAAACGCAAACTGGTATAAGCCATTGCGACGCCGATTGACGTGAAACAGTTCACCTAAAGGCGCCGAATTGGCCAGGCAATTTTAACCGGTGGTGAAAACTCTGTTCCGGGGCGATAGCCGATAGGAACAGCAGCTGCTATAAAACCGGCGCACACGTGACCAGTCTTAATGAAGCCACTGTTATCATGTGGTGCCGCGTGTTTTTTGGGAAGCGGGTGCAGAGCTCACGCTAGCCGGTCATGCCGCTATCACCGCGTCACGGCGGCATGCCGGAAAAAAGAAATTTGCGAGATGAAAGGAGCTTGGGCACGCAACGCTCGGCGACCGTCCACATAGCGGGCGATAGGATACTGCAATCTGAGGAGGATACCTGATGTATCACCTGTTAGCTTCGTTCGATCTCGATCATAGATGCCTGAGGCACTGAGCTCACATGATCACATTCTGGATTGCCATCAGGCCATTGTTTATGTCCAACTTCTCTCTCTCTCTCTCTTTTTGAATAACTAGCAGGAGCACTGCTATATCATATAGAGTAAGAAGGAAGCAAAACCAGTTTACAGCAAATAGGTCTTACATTACTGTGACCACTTAAACACAAAAATTTGAAGGAAAATAAAAGAGACTCATGAAGGTAATGCTAGTTCCAGGGTGCATCAGTCCCCCCGAGAACCTCTTTTGGACTTGCTCCACAAGGTCGACTAAACCTCTGCAGGTCAAGAATGCCAGGACCACCAAGTATGTTTGTCTGGTTGCTTTCGGCCATCGAAACCAGACAATGCCTCCATTTGCCGAAGCTACCCTTTAAGAGAAACGATCTTCTGATCTATCTTTCTTACTGCCCACTTCTTTAAGGCAAACACTGTCACCTTTTTTTTTTTTTGAGAGAGAGAGTGTTTTCAGTAGGAAGCGGTCACGACACACCTCTTAGAGGGAACAACACATGTAATTCAATTAACTATGTGAACTGACAGGTTCAGAGCCAAGTTGAGACAATTTGGCAATACTCCGTATGTGTCAGTACTTTCAGAATTTTGACGTAGTAGCTAGACTAGATTGGGAAGTGGAGACCATTCAGATTTACTTTGTAGTTTGGGACCATTTAGCAGAACCAATTTGATTCTGAACATGTGGACATCGTTGAAAACCCTGTTCGCTTATGCTGAAATTTAGCTTATGCTGAAATGTTATGAGAGAAAATGCTGTCTAAATGCTAAATGTAGCTCAAGCGAACAGAGCGTTCATTGGTATCTACCGAGTTGATTGATGCTGTTTCACTGTCTGGACTTGCTGCCAAAACAGCAGGAGATGCAGGCGTATCAAAATCTTTACACCCCAATTTAGCGATCTAAACGCTGAATTGGAAGCAAACGTTAGTGGTTGACCACACAATGTTGGAACAGCCATCTTTACTACCAACCGTTTGACTGTAAACTCTTCAAAACCTTTAACACCGCTGGCTTGAACAGCAGCTGCCCAAAAGTCTGTACAGAAAGAACATCAACGCATCTAGACGCAAATGCAACTCTGTACTTCCATAGTTCAGAATTTTAACATATATACTCGATTAGTTTAGATCAGGTCTCCTTTGCCCAACAAATGATTCAGGCAGAGAAGGCACAGACAGCGACTTGGATGTTTCTCCCCCTGGTGTCCGGCGTGATTCTGAACCGTCCATCGTTTTTTATCTTACTGACATAAGTTAACACTGTGACCTGTCATCTGGCTAAAACCAAAAGACATAATACTCATCTCTTCCATTTTCTAACGCGTACCCTGTGCTGTGAAGTTGCCATCTAAGGTCATTTTCAGAATTTTCCACCTAGGCACTAAGCTGGAGCACAATCCTACCTACAGGGTACTGTCAGCACACACCAACGCCTCAAAATTGAAACCAAGAATACTTCGTATAGAATCATAGGAGGAAGAACCAAACAAGCATCGACGTCAACAAGTGGACAGAGCAAATCTAAGCGCACACCGCGGCTCTGTAGCGCGCCAGTGATGGCGATGCAACTTGCACTCCCTATCTTGGCAGCTTGCCCGTGCCTGGCCAGTCCCCGGCAGACACTTCACCCGTCGCTGGCGGCCCGGGGTGGCCCAGGCTCGCGTACGACGCAACCTCTTCCCCAGCCTAGAGCCCGTTCGACCGTCGAATTCGCAGCGGAAGCTAGCATTTGATTCGGCGCCGGAGATCGTCGGCAGGGCGAACCGGACGCCGGCGATTTGGGACGTGGCGCCCATCGGGGTCGGGCCCCCCTTGGCCGCCTTTGCGTCGCGGCCGTCCGTTGCGGGATATTTCCTGTCGGACACGGTGGCGGCGGCCGGAAAGGGACGCGGACGCCAAAAAAACGTTGCTTGCAGCGATGCCTTCGCGGAAGGAATTCTTGAGGAATGTAGCTGTCGTTGCAGGGTTGTGCCTTTATTGCCTCAAGGAAAATCAGCGGCCAGTCTCTCAGGCTCGGACTACACAACGATATTTCTCGCGTATCGTGGTCTCTTCAGTTGATTAGTTTGGTTGCTCACTGGTCACAAAATGTTATCTGAAGACGAGTACTACATTCAAGCAATTTATAGAGATCCGCAATTTATAAGGGCCACCTACTTCCGCTAACCGCTCTCCTAGTGGCAACCAGGGGATGCAGAGTTTTAAGTCTAGAGGGTGTTCATTTCATTTCTCTCTCTATCTCTTTTAAAATAGCTATGGAAAAAACTCTCTATTTTCATCCATTTAAAAAACCGAAAGCCCAAAGATGTAAACATAGTTTAAAGGTGCTAGAAACTGTACTTCGTGACACCTGCGTCTTCCGAAAGAGACGCTTTAAATTTTTGTCGTTCCATTTTTGCAACGAAGCACTTTTTACGCAACCTTTTTTAAAAGAAAATTGATATAGGTGTAACATTTTTTCTAAAACGAGGTGTAAGAAAATTAAAAATAGATCTCTTCCTTCGTGACAATTATATTTGTTATTTGGACTAATTAAAGTGTGGCTTGAAGGATTCCAGATTTTTCAAGAATGCTTCGAATTCAAATTCTCTTCAAATATTTTCTCTCATAATTAGAATATTTTATGGAACTGTTTGCCTAGCTTGCTGAATTAACTATAATAGGAAGAATCTAGGTTTGAGTGTTTCTCTGACTAGTAAAGCACGAATGTTGGTTTCCAAGTAGTTCTCCCTGAAACGTTTCGATCTTTATTTGATTTAGCAATAATGATTTTAATGATTCTAGTGACGATCTGAAACATTTATTGCCGCCAATGTGCCCTACGGCGCTGGTCGTGCGACCTCGCCCACTGCATGTCTTGGATCATTGTATGTGGTGCCCCTGTGACACGCCGCCTGACCTACCACACCGCCTATTGTCTAGCCTCACACCGCCGACTCCATCCTCCCTAATCCGTTGCCGACGACCTATCTTTATTTGTGCTCCGCCCAACCGGCGCCTTCCACCTATGGTGGCCACCGACGCTCCACCACCTTGCTGCCTTGCTCCACGCTAAAACCGCCACTCGGGATCTAGGTTGAAAGGAAAACGCATTTCCTAACCCTCCGGCAAAGGCGACACATGACAACCTACAACCCACAGGTCGTAGATTAGATTGTAATTCATCTTGCATCTTACTCGATTCCCTATATATGAACGATTGATATACTCCCACAGTCCCAAAAAAAAGTTATTCTAAATTTCGGAGAAGTCAAACATTTTCAACTTTGATCAATCAAATAATATAAGAAAATATTGATATTTATGGTGCATAATTAGTATCATTAGATGATATTTGTTATACATTTAGTTAAATTTTAATAAATTTGATCCATTCGAACTGAATTGCGACACTTTCTCTCTGCTAGGGAGTAATTGCGAACGATACCGAGTACTACTCCTGGTCTATAAAAGTAGTGGCACGTTCGGCTGGTACAAAAATTTCGTGTATAGTTTGTTCCGGTTGATTTTGACTGATTCAATAGTGTTCTGTAAGAGAGAATAAACCAAACCAAGCTGAGATGAGATAAGCCGAGCCAAACACGCTGAGTATCGCTGGCAGAAACTTACGCCCTAAATACGGAAAACCAGTGAATGGCAACAAACAACACGTGATTAGTCAGACCATGCAGCCATGCCACTCCGTGGGGACTGCCGGACAGGTCCCACTCCCATGCAGGCTCGATGACTTGTGTGGCACTGTCTGATCGCCGGTTTCCACCTCGGTGCATAATGGCGGACGCGTGTGAGACGGAGGCGGATCGGAGGGAACTTCAGCGAAGGGAAGCCTGGAGGCTTCGCATTTGCAGGCTTGCAGCACCATTGCCGCTGCTGATGGCACTTCGAGTGTTGAACAGAGTTTACACGTCGAGACTACCATCTCGTCTCTCGTCCTATAGTTGCCCTCTTGTCCCTCGTCCTTGTTGCCTCTTGTCCCTCGTTTGAAACACAGAATTTTCTTATTTTATGTGTTTTTTTCCAAACAATAGACTTATATTCCTGTCAAATCACACACTACTAGAGAACAGACTTTAGAACGATGTCCCAATTTAGCATTAGCCTCGGCATTTTTTGCCCCCGGGACTAAAGGACCCTTTAGTCCCGGTTGGTAGGTTCCCTGCCCAACGGTCGTCCGCGGGCAGGGATCTTTAGTCCCGGCTGGTATTACCAACCGGGACTAAAGGTTTACCTTTAGTCCCCGGTTGGTAATACCAGCCGGGACTAAAGCTTTTAGTCCCGGTTTGGGTTATGCCCCGGGAATAAAGATTAATATTTAGTCCCGGTTTGGACCCCTAACCGGGACTAATTATCCCGGCCTATAATTCTGCTCAATTCTTCCTCCCCGAGCCCGAGCCATTCCATTATTCAAACTCACTGCCTCTGTTCTTCAGCTTGCTGTTGTTCTTGCACTCTCCCCCTCCATTGGTGTTGCTCTTCGATTTTGGAGGTAACAAACTTAATCCTCTTATGTTTTATCAGTAGCTTATCTCATTTTGCGATGTAGATGCATGTGTAACTTTATATGTTGGACTTTATTATGATTTTATATGTCATTTTTAGCTCAAAATCACATGATGATTTGCATATATGTTTGGATAAACAAAAGTTAAATTAGTTCATCAAAATCACGCCTCGCTCGTCCTCGCTGGAGCACGCGCCATTCTCGTCCCCGGTGGCTTACGTGATCTTAGAATTAATTTTTCCATGAAATGAAAAACTTAGAAAATTGTTAGAAAATTGTAGAAAATCCGTACTAGTTGAACTTGCGGACCGTGTTCATGTCGGCGAGCATGTTCTCTGCCGAGCGGTAACGGACGTCAAGGAGGAGCTTTGATTCTACGAGGGAGAGCGGCAACGGTCGTGGAAGACCGTGTTCCCTTTCTCGTAGAATCAGAGCTCTTCCTTGGCCAAGTACGGTGCCGTCCGGTGGAGAAATGCTCGTCGAGATGATCACGTAAGCAAGGTCAACTAGTACGGATGGTTATTTATTGAAACATGTTTTTGAGCTATAATTTGATGGATATTTGAAAATATGAAATTTACACTAGTTTGCAAAAATAAGTATAGAAAGTAGATGACAACTGTTACTGGATCCTCGGCCTCTCGTTCGGTTGCGAAACGACTGAGGCCAGAACTCCCTCTCATTATCTGCGGCAAGTGTAAGCAGAAGATTGTGATGGAGTACCGAGTCAAGAGACAGGGACCCAACAAGGGTCGTGTTTTCTACAAGTGCCCGGATCGCGATGTGAGTTTCTTACGCATTTTATAATTATGGCTAATTGACCTGCTTTTCTTGAATATTTTTGACTAAATATTTTTTGGCTTTAATTTCAGTGGGAGGGCAATGGATGCGATGGTTGGTACTGGGAGGAAGATTATGCTACATACGTGCAGAATTTGGGTGCGCTTGAGGTAGCGGATGCTGCTGATGAGGCAGTGAGCCAGCAGGAGAAGCTTATTGATATTCAACAGAAGAATGATTTGTCTGTTTTAGTTGCGTACGATCACAAAATAATTATGTTACTGAAGTGCATTGTAGTTTTAGTTTGTTTAGTGATAGTTGGGATTGCTTACGTTGTAGCCAGGCTTAGTTAATTAATCAACCGTGTGTGTGTCATTTATGTTGTGTAATAAAATACTTAATTATGTTCAAGGTTTTCATAATTTGTCGTGTAATACAGATTATGTCACGCCATTGGATGTACAATGCCGATCGTCGCTCCCAAGACTTTATAGAGGGCTTGCACTATTTCTTAGGTGTGGCCGAGGCAAATAAGCGGGATGGTTTCATATGCTGTCCATGTGCCCTATGTAAGAATTTAAAGGAATATTCAAGCTCAATGAGTCTTCATTCACATTTGCTTAAGTCAGGTTTCATGTCAAACTATATATGTTGGACTAAGCATGGAGAAAGCGGGGTCATGATGGAAGAAGGTGAAGGAGAAGATTTAGACATTGATGACATTATTGCTCAGTATGGTGCCTTTGATGATACTACAATGGGGGGAGATGAAGAAGAGGTAGCGGTAGAAGATGATCTCGGTGATGCTCTTGGCGATGCCATTCGTGATGCACAACAAGAATGGGAAAGTGAAAAAGAGAAAGTTAAGTTGGAGCGCATGCTTGAGGATCATAGGAAGTTGCTATACCCGATGGCCGAAGAGGGGCAAAAAAAGCTGGGTACAACACTGGAATTGCTACAGTGGAAGGCAAAGAATGGTGTATCCGATAAGGCATTTGGGAATTTATTAAACCTCATAAAGAAGATGCTTCCGAAGCCAAATGAATTGCCCACCACTACGTACGAAGCAAAAAAGGTTGTCTGCCCTTTGGGATTAAAAATCCAGAAGATACATGCATGTCCTAATGACTGTATCCTCTACCATGGCAATGAATACGAGAATTTGGATGAATGCCCGGTATGTAAAGCATCGCGGTATAAGATCAGGCGCGATGATCCTGGTGACGTCGAGGGTGAACAACGTCCTAGAAAGAAAATCCCTGCCAAGGTTATGTGGTATGCTCCTATAATACCACGCTTAAAACGTTTGTTCAGAAATAAAGACCACGCAAAGTTGTTGCGGTGGTATAAAGAAGACCGTAAGGTAGACAATATGCTGAGACACCCAGCTGATGGGTCCCAGTGGAGAGCGATAGATAGAGAATTTTCAGAGTTTGCAAATGAGGTTAGAAACTTAAGGTTCGCCTTAAGTACAGATGGTATGAATCCTTTTGGACAGCAGAGCACTAGTCATAGCACTTGGCCAGTTACTCTATGTATCTACAACCTTCCTCCATGGTTATGCATGAAGCGGAAGTTCATTATGATGCCGATCCTCATCCAAGGTCCGAGGCAACCTGGCAACGATATTGATGTATATCTGAAGCCATTAGTTGAAGAACTTCTAGTTTTATGGAACAAACCAGGTGTACGTGTCTGGGATGAGTACAAACAAGAACACTTTGACCTACGAGCAATGTTGTTCGTAACCATCAATGATTGGCCTGCTTTAAGTAATCTTTCAGGTCAGACAAACAAAGGATATAATGCATGCACACATTGTTTTGATGACCTTGACAGTATATATTTGAAAAGATGTCGAAAGGTCGTGTACCTTGGCCATCGTCGATTCCTTCCTTTGAACCACCAAGTAAGAAAGAAAGGGAAGCATTTTAAAGGTAAGCCAGACCACCGGAAGAAGCCTCATAACCGAACCGGGGAAGATGTACTCGCAATGGTCAAGGATGTGAAAGTAGTATTTGGAAAGGGACAAGGCAGTGAATCTGTTCCCAAAGATGCTAATGGACATGCACCCATGTGGAAGAAGAAGTCCATCTTTTGGGAGCTACCCTATTGGCAAGTCCTAGAGGTCCGCAACGCAATCGACGTGATGCACCTGACAAAGAATCTTTGTGTGAACCTGTTAGGATTCATGGGTGTGTACGGGAAGCCAAAGGATTCACTTGAAGCACGCCAGGACTTGCAGTGCATGAAAGAACGAGACAACCTTCATCCAGAGAAGACAGGTGATGGACGTCATTACTTAAGTCCTGCTAGCTACACGCTTAGCAAAGAAGAGAGGGACAGCATGTTCGAATGTCTAAGCAGCATCAAGGTCCCATCGGGATTCTCCTCCAATATAAAGGGTATAATAAATGTGCCAGATAAAAAATTCCTAAACTTAAAGTCCCACGACTGCCACGTGCTTATGACGCAATTGCTTCCAGTTGCTTTAAGAGGAATTCTACCTCCACATGTACGTCTAGCCACCGTGAAGCTATGTGCATTTCTCAATGCAATTTCTCAGAAGGCAATCAATCCAGTGGAACTAGCTACTCTACAGAACGATGTGGTTCAATGTCTTGTCAGCTTTGAGTTGGTGTTCCCTCCATCCTTCTTTAATATCATGACACACATCCTAGTTCATTTGGTGAAGGAGATTAGTATTCTTGGACCTGTGTTCTTACATAACATGTTCCCCTTCGAGAGGTTTATGGGAGTCTTGAAGAAATATGTGAAAGTCCGTTCTAAGCCTGAAGGAAGCATCGCCCAGGGCTATGGAACAGAGGAGGTCATTGAGTTCTGTGTTGACTTTATTCCTGACATTGCTCCGATTGGCGTTCCCGAATCACGACATGAGGGGAGACTCAGTGGTAAAGGAACTTTAGGGAAGAAAACATATATTGGCATGGAAGACGATTATTTCAATAAAGCACACTACACAGTTCTTCAGAACTCGTCATTGGTGCATCCGTACATCGAGATACATAAGGAGTTCTTACGATCCAAGTTTCCAGGGAAGACTGAAGCTTGGATTAGGCGTCAGCACATGAAAAGTTTCAGTGGTTGGTTGCGAAAAGAATGTCAAGGCGATGACAATATTGATGAGCAACTGTATTTGTTGGCTAGGCAGCCATCGTGGCATATCCTCACGTACCAAGGGTACGAGATAAATGGGAATACATTTTACACAGTTGCCCAAGATAAAAGGAGCACCAATCAAAATAGTGGTGTTCGCATAGATGGCACAGATCCAAATGGGAATATACAAACATATTATGGCCGCATAGAAGAGATATGGGAACTAGACTACGCACCTAATTTTAAAGTCCCTTTGTTCCGGTGCCAATGGGTGAAGCTGACCGGAGGAGGGGTAACAGTCGACAAAGAGTATGGAATGACAACAGTGGACCTCAACAATATTGGATACAAAGAGGAACCATTCGTCCTTGCTGCCGATGTGAGTCAGGTGTTCTATGTGAAAGACATGTCTACAAAATCAAAGAGAGGAAAAAACGAAGACATCAACTCAATGATCAATGAGCCAAAGCGCCACATAATTCTTTCTGGGAAAATAAATATAGTAGGAATTGAAGACAAGTCAGACATGTCAGAAGATTACGAAAGAAATGTCCGAATTCCACCCTTCATAGTGAAGAAAGATCCAAGCATCATGTTAAATGATGAAGACACTCCATGGTTACGACAAGATCATAACCAAGGGTCATACGTCAAGAAGAAATTCACTGTTGTGCCCGCATGATACAACGATGCATGTTTAATATATTATGTTTTAGAGACGGATATTATGTAATATGTTTTCGGAACCCTAGATTGTCTAAAATTGAAAAGTTTTGAATACCAAGTTTGTTCATATCATCAATATCTACAATCCTTATATAGACCATTTTTTCATTTGAGAAAGCTTGAACAAAATGTAGTTCAATTTTCACAAGTGTGTGACATAGTTTTAGAAAGTCTATAAGAGATAAGGAAAATTGTGACTAGTGTTTGATAAAAATTTCTCAAATGGGAAAATGATCTATGTAACAATTGTAGATCTTGCTGAGATGATCAAACTTGGTATTCAGAGTTTTTTCATCTGAGGTCATTTAGTGTCTCATTTGAGCAAGTTTGACCAAGTCAAATTTGGTCAAATGAAAAAACAACACTTTGACCCTAGTATTATGGACTCTAAATGACTTCGAATTGAAAAGTTTTGAATACCAAGTTTGTTAAACTCAAAAAGATCTACAATTGTTGTTTTGGTCAACTTTCCATTTGAGAAAGTTTGGACGGTTCAAATTTATGATTTTTAAATTTCGACGCCTACAAACTAGTTTTCGGAACCCTAGATTGTCTAAAATTGAAAAGTTTTGAATACCAAGTTTGTTCATATCATCAATATCTACAATCCTTATATAGACCATTTTTTCATTTGAGAAAGCTTGAACAAAATGTAGTTCAATTTTCACAAGTGTGTGACATAGTTTTAGAAAGTCTATAAGAGATAAGGAAAATTGTGACTAGTGTTTGATAAAAATTTCTCAAATGGGAAAATGATCTATGTAACAATTGTAGATCTTGCTGAGATGATCAAACTTGGTATTCAGAGTTTTTTCATCTGAGGTCATTTAGTGTCTCATTTGAGCAAGTTTGACCAAGTCAAATTTGGTCAAATGAAAAAACAACACTTTGACCCTAGTATTATGGACTCTAAATGACTTCGAATTGAAAAGTTTTGAATACCAAGTTTGTTAAACTCAAAAAGATCTACAATTGTTGTTTTGGTCAACTTTCCATTTGAGAAAGTTTGGACGGTTCAAATTTATGATTTTTAAATTTCGACGCCTACAAACTAGTTTTCGGAACCCTAGATTGTCTAAAATTGAAAAGTTTTGAATACCAAGTTTGTTCATATCATCAATATCTACAATCCTTATATAGACCATTTTTTCATTTGAGAAAGCTTGAACAAAATGTAGTTCAATTTTCACAAGTGTGTGACATAGTTTTAGAAAGTCTATAAGAGATAAGGAAAATTGTGACTAGTGTTTGATAAAAATTTCTCAAATGGGAAAATGATCTATGTAACAATTGTAGATCTTGCTGAGATGATCAAACTTGGTATTCAGAGTTTTTTCATCTGAGGTCATTTAGTGTCTCATTTGAGCAAGTTTGACCAAGTCAAATTTGGTCAAATGAAAAAAACAACACTTTGACCCTAGTATTATGGACTCTAAATGACTTCGAATTGAAAAGTTTTGAATACCAAGTTTGTTAAACTCAAAAAGATCTACAATTGTTGTTTTGGTCAACTTTCCATTTGAGAAAGTTTGGACGGTTCAAATTTATGATTTTTAAATTTCGACGCCTACAAACTAGTTTTCGGAACCCTAGATTGTCTAAAATTGAAAAGTTTTGAATACCAAGTTTGTTCATATCATCAATATCTACAATCCTTATATAGACCATTTTTTCATTTGAGAAAGCTTGAACAAAATGTAGTTCAATTTTCACAAGTGTGTGACATAGTTTTAGAAAGTCTATAAGAGATAAGGAAAATTGTGACTAGTGTTTGATAAAAATTTCTCAAATGGGAAAATGATCTATGTAACAATTGTAGATCTTGCTGAGATGATCAAACTTGGTATTCAGAGTTTTTTCATCTGAGGTCATTTAGTGTCTCATTTGAGCAAGTTTGACCAAGTCAAATTTGGTCAAATGAAAAAACAACACTTTGACCCTAGTATTATGGACTCTAAATGACTTCGAATTGAAAAGTTTTGAATACCAAGTTTGTTAATTTTGGTCGAATTGAAAAAACAACAATCCTTATATAGGCCATTTTTTCATTTGAAAAAGTTGTACAACAAAAAATACTATATTTTCTTTATTTTTATAGGTTTAACAAAAATTTCCTGTCAATTTTGGTCAAAAACCGAGAAAAAATTGAAACATTGACGTTACAATAATGTGATAATAAATTTCCTATCGAATAATATTAGTTTTATTAATTTTAAGTTACAAATATATTTTTGCATTAACAAAATACTTAGTATTAGTAACATTTATATTCTATATTCATAAAAGAAATTAAAAACTATAGGTTACAAAATTTTCCTATTTACAATAAATAATTAGTTAATCAATAGAATTTTTTAAAATAAATATTGCAAAGTATTGAAGTTGCTATGGAATTAATTGATTAACCTAGTATTAAACAAAATCAAAATCCCAGGTCTTTCCAATTACGCTGGCGGGTTGCCAAAATTTTCGGTGCCTTCAGTCCCGGCCCAGACCAAGAACCGGGACTAAAGGGTGAGCGGCAATTTCGGTGCCCGCCCAAAATACTTTTAGTCCCGGCTAGTAACACCAACCGGGACTAAAAACCCTTTAGTCCCGGCTTGTAAGGCGAGCCGGGACTAAAGGGTTGGGCCTTTAGTCCCGGCTGGTAATACAAGCCGGGACTAAAGGGTTTTTAGTCCCGGTTGGTGTTACTAGCCGGGACTAAAGGGTCCCGGCCTATATATATCGAACGGTTTCATCTTCTACCTTTCGATCTACACGTCGATCATCGCCGCCGCCACCGCCATCTTCGATCTCGCCTCCGTCGCCCCAGCCCCGCCCGGCCGTACATCGAGCTCGTCTCTGCCGCGCCGCCGTCGTCTTC
The DNA here is from genome assembly GCF_019320115.1 of Miscanthus floridulus. NCBI lineage: Eukaryota > Viridiplantae > Streptophyta > Magnoliopsida > Poales > Poaceae > Miscanthus > Miscanthus floridulus. Next base: position 129,430,692 of record NC_089584.1, read on the forward strand.
TACCCCCGCCCGGCCGCGCCATCCGCCCGGCCCCGTCTCTGCCCGCACCCGAGCCCCCTCCGTCGACCGCTTCCCGCGCGCCCGGCGGCCTCGTCGTCGAGCCCCGCCGTCTCCGCCGCCGTACGTCGTCCTCGCGCGATCGAGGTGCTCAGCTCGGCCCCGCGCGTGGCCGGCCAGCACGCCCTGCCGGCCCGCGCCATCCGCCTCGATCCACAGCCTGCTAGAGCTTAGCTTGCTCTCGGCCGGCCAATATATATTAGATTAAAATGTTAGATTTAATTAGTAGTTTTTGATATATGTTAGATTTAAATGTATTAAAATTTAATTAGTACTTTATTTAGATAGTTTTTTAGATAGTTTTTTATTATAGTATTTGATATATGTTAGATTAAAATGTATTAAATTTTAATTAGTACTTATTTAGATAGTTTTTTTAGATAGTTTTTTATTATAGTTTTTGATATATGTTAGATTAAAATGTATTATCTATTACTAGTTTATCTAATTTCATGTTAGATTTATTTAATTGGATTTAGTAATTATATATTCTATCTCTCTATATATATATATCTAGAGAGAGATTCTATATGTATACATATGGTACTTAATTAATTATTTCTATATGTATATATACATGTACTTATTTTCATGTGTTGAGAGAGAGAGAAAATTGTATCTAGAGAGACATTCTATGTGTTATCACATGCATATCTAGAGATATAGACATATGCACTTATTTCTATGTGTTGAGAGAGAGAGAAAATATATTGTATCATTCTATGTGTATATATATACATGTACTTATTTCCATGTTTTTGGATCGAAAGTGTTTTTGATTCGATTCCAAAGCCTATACCTTATTATTGTTTATCCTTATGAAATATTATGTGTTATTATATTTAATTGGATTTAGTAATTCTATATGTGTTATCACATGTACTTATGTTATGTACCATAATAATTCTATCTATGTGTTATCTTGAAGATACAAATGGCTGCTCCGGATGATAACTTGAGTGATGACATAATGACGGATATTATCAACGCCGGCACCAATGTGGATGTAGATGACACGAGTCAGTACTTTGCTGATTATGAGGATATCCTGAATATGCCGGTGGTTGAAGATCAACAAATTATCGCGCAAGAAAATACTGGCGAGGTATATTCGATTATCTATCATCTCTTATAGATGCATGCGTACGTATATTTGTTGTTAATCGTTGTGTTTCTACTCATGTAGCCGGTCTCTGGATCTACATCAACCACCGACAAAAGTAGGAAAGTCCGAGGGCCAAAAAAGCCATTAGAGGGCCGTTTCATAATATCAGAATTCGACACCGACACCGGCAAACCATTGGGACCACATGCTCAGACATATGTCAATCAATGTGGGTTCATTGTAAGGGATAGGATCCCAGTTAGTGCTCGTGAATGGAAGCAGAAGATATCCGCTCCTAATGTTAGTTTTGTATCTGATCGTGATAAGAACCTAGCTTGGAGAGATATCACTCAGCATTTCACATTACAAGCAGATGATGCTTTGAAGGAGCTAGTGAGGGATTGGACAATGAAGAAGATGGCAACATTGTTCCAGAGTTGGAAGAAGACATTGTATAAAAAGTTTATCTTGAAGAATGCTACGCCGAATTTCAATGCTAAGGCGTTTGTCAAGTTGGAGTCCCATTGGGATGCCTTCGTAGAATACAAGACATCTCAAGACAGTGAGGAACGTGTGATGAGGAATCGGCAGAATGCCCGACAGAAGCAATACCATCATCGCATGGGATCAGGTGGTTATAGGAGTGCTATTCCCAAGTGGCAGAACCTAGAAGCAGAGATTACTGCCAAGGGAATCATACCTGAAACAATAGAAAAGAACTGGCCTCAACGCGTGAAGAATTGGTTCTACGCTCATGGGGGAAGCCTAGACCCAGACACTGGCAAGCTAATTTTCGGCCAAAAAATTGAGAGAGCAACACAGAGACTAGCTCGTGCTAGGGAAGAAGCAGATAGTGGTGTTTTCAAGCCCAACAGAGAGAAGGATGAATTGACATATGCCCTAGAGAATCCCGAACACGGTGGTCGAACAAGAGGCTATGGGGCGGTTCCGTGGCTACACGCATTCCCAGCAGACAAGGATACCTACAGAAGCCGCCAGAGAAAGAAGGATGAGGAGGCAGAACGAATTCGTGCATTGGAGCAATTTGTTGATGAGTCACGACAAGCATTGCTTGAATCACGTGAACGAGAAAAATCTCTTGAGGCAAGAATGCAGGAGGAGATCAAGAGGCAAGTGCAGCTAGCAATGAGTCAAATGCAATCGCAATCAACGCCGGGAGTCACCATTAGCCCCGTTGGTCAGATGAAAAGCAGTTGTGCTTCTACGGAGCTGCCAGTTATTCAAGACGACGCTGGGTTGCGCTTCCCTGTTGATGACATTACCGAGCCTCTAACAAAATGTGAGCTGCACATTCCAGATGGTAATGCATCAATCATGGTGGCTGTCGGGGTTGTATCTCCAATAGACCGAACGAAGACACCAAGAATCCATGGGTCAGTTATTCAACCTGGATATGCTAGCGTCTCGGTCGATAGAGTGCTCAAAGGTTACAGCAATGTTCCTCTTGACATTGAAGGCGGTGATGGGGAGAAGACACTAGGAGAAACAGAGAAGACATTTATTCAATGGCGCAAACGCTTCATCATCATTCCTGGGGCGCCACCGCTTCCCCTACCTCACCCTAGGTACGAATGAAAGTGAATGAAATATTATTTTCCATTAATTTTCTATTGGCTTCAAAAATAATTGACACACAAATTGTTTTTATAGCAGGGTCTCTCCCCAGCCTAGCCTAATCATTCATTCCCCATCTCATCACAGCGTCGCGGGGGGCGAGACGACTTCATCCCCACGGCGATCGCCAACTCCTACACCGGCCCCATCGCCTCCACAACGATCTCCAACTCCTACACCGGCCCCATCGCCTCCACAACGATCTCCAACTCCTACACCGGCCCCACCGCCTCCACAACGATCTCCAACGTCTCCACGCCGGTCTCCACCAACACTGGCCTCATCGCCTCCACGCCGATCTCCAACACCGCCCCCACCCCCTCCACAGCGATGCACTACAAAGACGTCTAAGGTCCCGGCGGCAAAGAAGACCCCAAGAAAAAGAGTTATTTCTCAAGAAATACTTCCTAAAAGACCGATGAGCAAATAGCAGCTGAAGAAGACAAAAAAGTAAAAGATTTTTTTATAGATATCAAAAACAAGAGTCAAGCAAAGCTTAAGGAGAAGCCGTACTTTTACATACCACGAGATGTGCTGAGGCAGAAGGTCGATGCTCACAAGAAAAAGATGATTGAACTTCGTAAGCCTTCACCACTATCAGACTATGACCGCTCCCTCGTGAAGTCACATGATGCAGATAAGAAAAGGAAAAGAGCATCAGGGAAGGATGTCCCACAGCTCGGACAACAGAAGCAACCAATGCAAAATCTTGTTGTTGCTAATGAATATGGTTCCAACATAGAAGTCTATCGACCAGACAACTCTGGAGAAGTGTCGGTTCAAGCCCTTAATGCTTTTTTTAAAGATACTGGTTTAACCTTGGATCAATTGACGGGCAAAGCTCCAATCCAGAACCTGGAAGTTGATACCTGAAAGACTTATAAATATGGCAAAAGTCTATACAACCCTGCGGCTCTGAATGAATTGGGTACGCAAATGTACTTGCTCAACAAGTGGTACATGCAGGCGTGTGGCAGGGGTGAGCAGTGGATCTTTGTCAGATTTAGAGACCATCATTACTTCCATGGCGATGACATCTTACATATTAGTTTCGAAGAATTGCATCAACTATTCCACTTGGACGCTCTGGACAAATCAATCATGAGCTCCTTTTGTTTGTAAGTGATTCTTACTTTTATTTAATAAACTCACTTCCATGCGTACGTGTATATAATTATCCTCACATGTAACTTATATTTATATATAGATTCCAGATGTCAGAGCTCCAAAGAATACAAGACACCAGTGTTGGCTTCATTGATCCTTATATCGTATTCAAAACCGATATTATTGTCAAGGACTACTGGGTATCTGAAGCACAGACGAATATCATGAAGTTCTTCGTGAAGCAGCACGACAAGACAACAATACTTTTCCCGTACAACTTTGAGTAAGTGTTAATAATAATGTAGTCTACACATTTTATGTAATATCAATACAACTTATATGCATGTACGTGTGTGTATAAACCAATGCAGTTTTCACTGGATACTCATTGTCATTGAGTTAAACTCAAGTCGGTTACTAATCTTTGACTCGTTGAGAAAAGAACGGGCACTATACCAAGATATGATAGACATTATCCAGGGGTAATTTCGATCTCTCGCGCACAACTATTATTGAATAGACTTTGCCATAATTTATTAACGATCGTACATTATTGGTCGCACAGGGTTTGGAAAGAGTTTATTCGGCAACATCGCAAGGATTGCAAGGCACCACTTAATGTAGTTGAAATACCAGTAAGTTGTACTATATACACTTCCCCACGTGTTTAATTACTATATCGTACTTCAATTTACGTGTGAGATGATGAGAATAATCTTCTTCTCGTACAGTGGTGTTTGCGGCAGGAACCAGGTAATAACTTGTGTGGATACTACGCTTGTGAATTTATCACTGCGCACATAAGAAGAACTCCTGAAGATGTCCTCAGAGTACGTATATATCAATTTTTATTTATTTTTAAATGAATATATATACATATATGTGTATTAATACTTTTCCTTTTATTTCAAATGCAAGACTGAATGGTTGAAACGAAGGGTCATGCAAAAAGACCATCTGAAAGCAGTTCAAGAGTCAATAGCAGGATATCTTCTAGAAAAAGTGCTAAATCCCAACGGCGAGTTCTACTTTGATCTTAAGGAATAAATGATGTAAATTAAATGTTTATTGATATCGTTATTTTCGAGAACAAGATTATGAAAGTGTTGTATATATACATATATATATATATCTATAATATATATAGTTTCATACTTTATTCGAATATAATAATGCTCAAGATGAGAATTAGATGTAATTATATGCATGCGTGTATTTATATTAGCAACGTAGAATACGTACATAAAAACATATTATATATTAAACAAATACGTGTAACTGAACTGAAAACAAATTAAACAAAAAAAAGAAAAAGAAAAGGAACCTTTAGTCCCGGTTGGGGTTACCAACCGGGACTAAAGGGTGAACCATTAGTCCCGGTTGGTAACCCCAACTGGGACTAAAGGGTGCGCCAGGTTCGCTCGGCTGGAGGGCCTTTAGTCCCGGTTGGTGTTACCAACCGGGACTAAAGGTCCCTCTTTAATCCCGGCTCGATGACCCGGGACTGAAGGTTCCACCTTTAGTCCCGGGATCGTTGTCCCGGCGCGGTAACCGGGACTAAAGGCTGTTACCGCCCGGGACAACAGGTCCATTCTGTAGTAGTGACAATACAGTTTTTATAAAAACCCTGCATTTTTATTGGAACTCCTAAAGCTTAATCCCTGCAATAAATAAAATATACTTAAATTTCTATTCATTTTAACTTTATTCTAAAAATGGTAGTTCTCTAATTTAACCAGGTTTACATATATATCTTACAATGTCTCAGTTTCAAACATCCTACAATGCCGAGTTAGTTTTATTAATTAGTTTCTCCATTAAAATGTACTCCATTTATTTAAAATTATGACATTTTGACATTTCTAGATACATTTTTTTACTATGCATTTACACACAATGTATATCTATATACATAATACAAAACTATGTATCTATAAAAGAGCTAAAACGTCTTATGGCTTATAATGGAGGGAGTATTACTTGCATTTATAACTTGAAATGGAGGGAGTATTACTCATATATTTATTTTAAGTTGTGTGTGTATTACAAAAACTATGACATGCTACAGAATTTTGCCTTATGCATGATAAACTAAACTGAACTATAAATGGGAAAGCGGTACAAATAGCACCAACCATGTAGAGCACTTTTATCAGGTGTAAACATATTCGAAGATGCACTTTTATGTTTTCGCAAAAAAAAAGATGCACTTTTATCTATCCTTGGGATCAAATTGGGTGTAAGAAGTAAGATTTTTCGACTAATTTGTGAAAGTTATAAGCTCTTATGCTTCTTTCTCTAATAACTACTACTTCTGTTCTGAATTATAAGCTGCTTTGACTTTTTTGCTACATAGATTTTGCTATGTTTGTAAAAAAACATATGTTATATCTAGATATATAGAAAAATCACTGTACCAGAAAAGTCAAAATGACTTATAATTTGAAACAGAGGGAGTATCTGATTAGAGTTATGGTCTCTCATAACATGTTGCATGCGTTGTAAACATGGAATCTGCTTCATTTTGACAAACTATACACGATCATGTTTTCTCGAAAATGTCACATCTGAAAATAGATTTTGACAAACCATACACCATTATGTTTTCACGATAATTAGTTCTAGCCACGGCTAGATTTTGACAAGACACACAATTATGTGCTACACAATTATGTTCTCCAATGCTATAGATTGGTTGTGGTATAGTGAAGATTTGTCGGCTTCCTAGCTTTTTCTTGTGCACTACAGCATGTTTTGGGGGGGGGGAAATAGTATTGGGTTTGCTTGAGCTATATTTAAGCCACAACGGCTATTTTCATAATGTATCATTGAGAAGGACTACAGTAAAAAACTGTAGCCACAACACTTCCTTCAGTGCTACTGAACACATGCCTAAAGTGTAAACGGTCAGTATGTTCGGCTTAGCTGGATTAAAGCTGGCTGGTCGTTTTTGACTGATTTGTTGTGAGAGAAAAATATTATTTTAACTGGTAGTGTTTTGTGAGGAGGAAGCAGCCGGCTCCCGCCAGCCGAACGGACACGGCATCTATATGATACGACATGCGAACAGCTTGCGGCCAGAAAGCTAAAACACTGACAAACTAGAATTGTTCTACCGTAGCAACTGTATATGGAAGTTGGTGTGGTGTGTACACACAAAAGGAAAATAAAAAACAAATCTAGTAGACTTCTCGTAGGTGCAGATACTTCTTGTGCATTTTTTTAGCGTAGGACTATGTATTCCTACAAAACCATATCAAGGAAAAATCTACGTACACTTGTGCATTTTGTATTTTTGCGTAGGACTATGTATGCCTACAGAATAAGGAAAACTATCGACATTCATCATGGCCACACCCTGCACATCCTGATGATAGGAGTGGGAGCCCGCCCGTGCGGAACAGAGAGGCAGGCAGGCAGGCAGGCGGCGGTCTACAGATTCTTCGAGCACACATGCCGCCATCCCGGGAGGAGATAAATAGGCTCTCGGCCACTCTCTGGCGAGCCTGGCCTCTTCGTGCTAGACGAAACACGCTATGTCGTCTTCTCCAACCACTCTCTTTCGATTTAGCTTTTTTAAAAGGCGGGCAAACGAGTTGCCGGATTTTTATTAGACGAGCAAAAAGGAACAAGAAAAAAAATTACAACAAACAATGGGAGACCAAGCTTACCGTCACCACGGCACACCGGCCGACAACCCAACTAGATACCCACCTAGACGACAACTTAAAGTCTAGAAAAACACACTGAAGCCGAAAAACACAAAACCAGACCAACCAAACAGTGACCAATAAATGCTAGAACTACTCCTGTTATGGTCCAGCATGAAATCTTGTTGCGAACTGGTATTGCTCTATATCTTCCTTGTAAAGGAGTGCCACCTGACTAGGCTGCAGTGACTTGTTCTGAAATGTTCTTCGATTCCTTTCCTTCCATAAATTCCATCAAAAATAGATCATAATGTCATCAAACGACTTTCTCTGATCTTTGTCTGTCTTAATTCTGCACTTTCGCCAGTAGTTGTGCAGGGATCCTGTCATTCCGACAGGATCAATCACCGATAGGCTGAACCATCGCTTGATGAAGGACGAAACTTGCCTTGAGAAAGTGCAGTCCTTGCAAAGATGTATCGGTGTTTTTGGGTCAATACCACAAAGCTTGCATATTGGATCATTTGGTCAATTTCTTTTAACCAAATTGTTTGCCGTTAGGATCTTTTTATGCAACAAAGTCCAAGCAAAAAATCTACATTTGGGTTCCGCATTTGCTTTCCAAATCGGTTGAAGTTTCAGTTTGCTGAATGTGCCCTGGAATTGAATGCAGTAGGCGCTTTTGGCTATGTATTCCCCATCCACCGTCCAACGCCAACGGATGTTGTCCTCTATATTCTCGATTAGCTGGATTTGGCTCACCTCTTCCCAAAGGGTTACGTATTCTCTTATTTTCTATGCAGTGCCTAATGGAATGACATGTGATATCCAGCTGTTATCTTCCAAGGCCTTTTGCATCGTGAGATTTTTCCTTTTTGATTTCTTGAACAATGTTGGTGCAATCGCTTTCGGTGTTCGCCCACCAGAACCTGGCCAACTTGCCATCACCTACTGTCACCACTGTCGAAGCCGCAAATAACTCCTTGTCCCGGCCATCTACCGGGAGGTCAAGCTTGTTCCAAGCTCTATCTCGGTGCTTCCATTGATACCATAACCATCGTAGTCTCAATGCTCTTACGAAACGTTCAAGGTCCAGAACCCCTAAACCACCTTTCGCTTTGGGTCTACATGTTGTTGGCCAATTGATAATGGAATGCCCACCATATACCTTGTCTGGCGTTTCTCCCCTCCTTAGGAAACTCCTTCTCAAGCGATCGATCTTTCTTATTAACCATTTTTGTTCTGGGAATGCGGTCATATGATAAATTGGTTGAGATGATAGGACCATTTTTACTAGAGTCTCTCTCCCCGTCGAGGACAAGAACCTGCCCTTCCAACCTGGCAGTCTAGCTCCTATTTTGTCTATCAAAGTTGTACCTCTACCCTGCGTAGTTTCCGGACGTGTAGAGGAAGTCCTAGATATCTCCCAGGAAAACTGCAAATCTTGACTGGGAAATTTTGAAGTAATTGAGAGACCACTATGTTGTCCATTCTTATATGGAAAATTTCCATTTTGGAGATGTTGATTTTTAGCCCCGAGCATTCTCCAAAGAAGTTTAGTATCCTGAGTAGATGATCCAACTCTGTATTTGCAGGGTATGCAAAAATTGATGCATCATCAGCATATAGGGAGCACCTCAAATTAGCCGCCTTCGGTAGCACCGGTTTAAGGATCCCTCTTTGTGCTGCAGCTTCAATTATCCGTTGTTGTGGGTTGATGGCTAGAATGAATAAATGGGGGATAGAGGATCCCCTTGCCTTAACCCCTGTGCGTGTTTGATACCCTGGGTCGGCTTCCCGTTGATCAATACTTTTGATGTTGTTGTTCCAAGTAGGGCCGCTATCCAATCCCTCCATTTTGTGCTAAAGCCCAAAGCCTGTAGCACCTCTAGCAGAAAGCTCCAAGCCATGGAGTCGAAAGCTCTGGAAATTGTCATGGATACATCTCTTCTTGATGAAGGCGTTTTGAGCATGTGACACTAAAGAGTTCAAGTGTGGTGCTAATCTATTTGCTAGGATTTTCGTGATGATTTTGACAACACTGTTGATCAGACTAATGGGCCTATAATCTGATAGAGATGTTGTAAGTGGCAGAACCGCCTAAAATAACGCACTTACGGAGGCACTCGTTTTCCACCAGACACTAAGCACCCCGTAAGCAAGCTACAGCGGGCCGTTTCCATCGGGCACACCCCAAGGAAGAGCCCGAAAGATCCACATTTTTTCCTAAGGATCCAATAATGAGAACGAGTTATAATACTTAATCCATTTCATACCTCCAGAATTCTTAAAAATTATATTATTACATTTCCAAAGTCAGAGTGCGGAATGTTAAACAACAGAATTAAAAATAAACATCTATCGATAATGAACAAAGATCCGTCTGTGCCCATCAGAAGAATCCTTCACACAATAATACTCCTCAAGCATTACCTGCAACAGGGGTAAATAAACCATGAGTACACAATATACTCGTAAGACTTATCCGACTAGTGGAAATAATTTCCTGACTTCAAGGAACATGATAAGCTTTATGGTTTGTTGGTTACCCCGAATAAATGCCCCCAGCTGGGTACCCCGAAAACACACGTCCCGCTTACACCTCAGGCACAAGTAGGATCAACCCATCACCCTCCTATCATGGGATCTAGGTCCCCGTCTAAATTTGGACTCCAAGCCCCCACTCCTGAGTCCCGAACTCAGTGCAGTGCAAGGACCTCCACCATCCCCGCCTTCAATCAGTCGGTCTAGAAAAGAGCCGGAACCCACGACAAGAGAGCAACAAGTCTTCCCTACGCCCATACCCAAGTATGTGCTCGGGATAATAAATCTATGACTTGCCCAGAGACTTATGCAACGACCGGTCCTTAACTGACACAGACAGGGAAAAAGTGTAACCAAGCTATGCCCTATTGGTCGTAGGATACAACCTCTTACACCCACCAATACCCAAACCATATCCTTGCCCGGTCACCATTTTTTCTTTCCACCATTTTATCATGAGTGATCATAATTATCACCTATTGTGAGTAACGACAGGTTACTCACGCTAACGATACCCTGAGCAAAGCATCTACTCGACCTATACTAGTAGGACTTATAGGTAAGTATATATATACATGTAGTTTTCATAAAATACCTGTAACGTAAATGCACATCATATATTTATTCAGTAATCATTCAAAAATAGGGGTTATGCATCGGGGCTTGCCTTGGGCAGGCGGTGGGTCAACAAAGTCAGCAACAAACGGCTTCGGGGCTCCCTCCTATATGAGAATCTCCTCCTCGTACTCCTCAATGACCTCCTCGTAATCCTGTTCGTCCACAGGCACGAACTCTACCAACTCGTGATCTACATGCATGAAATGATGATGCAACACTTAGTAATATGGAAACAGCAACTCTTAAAATCAAAATACATCCAGCAAGCTACTAAGCTAGTCCTACCGATTAAGGTGCTAAGTTACCTATTGTTACCACTAACAAGTATAAAATACGACATGTATTATCTTAGCAACTAACGGCATTCTGTCTCTTAATACCGATTTACTCTATATATGATAAAACAGAGAGTAATAGCTACTCTATTTATCAACCTACTCTAGGGCTACAAAAATTATAGGGAGTACATAATAATTTAATGAACCCACTGTAAAAATTTCATAGCTAAAGCTATCACCGATTTGCCACAAAAAATTCTACAAATATGAAGCTAAATAATACTAAGCTTTCTAAAGTGAATTTATGAATCTATCATTATCAGAGCTAATTGTAAACTAACTACAACAACAGATAGATAGCATTTTTGTGAACCTAATAAATTTTGTTTCACTATTTTTGGACATCTATAAGATTTACTACAATTTATCAAAGTTCAGCTCAAAACTAAATTGAATAAGCCTATACTAATTCACTAGAAAATAAAAAATCAATTTCCACCGCGCGGCCCACGAGCGAGCGGAGCGGCCCACTCCAGCGCAGCGCAGCCCACGTCCGCTCGGCGCGCGCGCCAGCGACGCACCAGCCCGGTCCACGCGAGGGCGCGGCCCAGTTCGCGCGACGACGACCCACGACGGGGAGGACCCGCGCGCGCTGGTCATCTTACGAAAACACCCTCGGCCAACCCGATAATCACACGAGCACTAAGAGCACTATTCCGCCAGTTTGCTATCTTATAACTATGCCCCTCCCATTTACCATCTTTACCATGCCCATACCCCCCCCTTCGCACGCACCGACGCGGTGACGCTGGCACTGGGTGGTTACGTCGGCCAGGCCAGCCCTTCGTCGCCCTATCTACAGAGCCAATACCTGCCTAGGCGTGAACGCAAAGCACTAGGTGAAGGAAGCGCGAGCTGGGACGCCGCAGCAAGGCCGGACCACGGTGGCGGAGCTCCTGCACTAGAAATGGTGATGTTTCAGTGAGCTACAACAACGCCGAGGCAAATAGGACAGCGAGTGAACTTCAGGCACTCACCACAGACCCAGAAGAGGTGGCGATTCGACCGGAGGTGGCCCGAGCCTAGCTGGCCGCGTGCGCATGGACGGTACGGTGGCGCACGGTGGTGGCAAGGCTGCGTTAGGGATGGCTAGGCGATTAGGCAAAGGTGCATGGGGTGATGAGCAGGTGGATGCAAAGTTGGCGGTGCAACGAATTGAACGCGAGCAGCTCTGGAGAGGGGACTTTGTCTTCAACGCGTGCCACGACGGTCTTAACGACCCAGCAAGAGGAAAACTCCGAATTGGAGCACGGCACGGCAGTGCTCATAGCACGATAGGGCCAGGTGGTTGGCCGACTACACGATGGAGCTACAGGCAAAATTAATTGGACTGAGGTGCCTCCATTGACCCGAATTAGGAGGAGCGGGTCCAGCGACCATGGCGATAGAGGAACAGGGGGAGACAGGCGTGGCTTGGCTCATCGCTGCCATGGCGGGACGTGGCTGTCAATCGGTGCACAATCGCGTATGGCTATAGGGCGATGGGGAAATGGCCAACGCGCTCAGGACGGTGGGCTGCACGGCCATAAACCGCAAATCGACGATGGCGGCTCGACCCTGCGCGTCGGTCTGAGGAGGCAGCAGCGTAGCATCGTCGAGCGCTGATGTGATGGCAAGGGCAGGCGACAAGGTGATGTGCAGGCAGGGCCAAGTGTGGCCACACGCGCACGACACCGCATAGGCGAGCGCGAGGCGGTAGAGTGATAGGCGGACGTGATGGCGGTGACAGAGCACACGCGGGCGACTTCGCACAAGCGGCCACGGCTAGCAGCAGCGTAGTGACGCGACGCACGGGGTCAGCGACATGGCGGCAGTGGCCGAGCCAGGGCAGCGGGCCTGCGACGACGGCGGTGGTGGCTGAGCGGCTAGGTCACCGGGCGCGGCATGCGCGTGCGTGAACCGCGTGTCCGGGGTGCGACAACGGCGGTGCGGTGGACAGTGACCAGCAACGCGGCGCCAGGGACAGGACCGGTCAGCGTGGTGACACGCGTCCAGCTCAGTGATCCAGTTGCTACACCACCTATTTAGCACTCGAGATGGCATGTCAAGCTACTAAAACAAACCATAAAACTATGCCACTACTTAAACCGATTCTCTTATAAAAATTCCCAAACGTAGCCTCGTCAACCTGCTTTCTAACTTAAGAAACTTGACCACGTCTTGATCGGTTTCGCGTTGAATACGATTTTCAAGCTATTAAGTAAGCTAGCCAACGAATCCCGTTCTCGGCCGCAGGTATTTCACCGTCTCCTACGAAGTTTGTACTACAAACTTTATTAAAGTTCCGTATATGCGTTCTATAATATTTTCGTTCAATAAAAATTTGTTTAGAACTCTAAGCGATATAACGCGACATGAAATATAACATTCGTTTCGCATTTTCAATGAACGTTTTGAGTCACAGGAATTTATTTACACACTATAATTCATACACTCACACATAAATATGATGCTCATGCAGTGTTTTAGCAAAAAACTATACAGTATAACACCGAGGGTGTTACATTGTATCTTGTATTTTGGGCAACAAGACGATATTTGCTTCATTAATTAAGTTTAATCTCGTAGTCCGGTGACTGTAAAAACTCATGACCACCTGGACCAAGTCCTCTTTTATAATTGACCAGCATTTTTTGTAGAACATGCCGATGAAGCCGTCCGGACCCGGTGCCTTTTCAGAAGGCGTGTCTTTCACTATAGCCTCTATCTCTTGTTCTGTGAAGGGCGCGTCCAAATCCTCTAGATCATGATGTTCATATCCCAACTCACTCCAATTAATAGCTCTTGGTCTTGTGGTTATTGTCCCCAATAGGTTTGAGAAATGTGTATGCGCGAGCATGGATTTATTCTCTTGCGAGACCACCAGGCTCGTATCTCCCTTGAGTGCACCAATAAATGTTTTCTTTCTCCTTATGTTGGCACGCAATTGGAAGAAACACGTGTTCGTGTCACCTTTGCGAATCCAAGTAAGCCTCGAGTGCTGTCGAGCTCTCGCCTTTTGTATCGCTGCTATCCCTAGTGCCTTTGTCTTGAGGTATTTCTTGAATTCTAACACCTCTGGTGTTAGAATTCTAGACTCTTGAGCCCTCTCAAGATTGGCCAGTGTTATGTTGAGAAATGCCCAAGTAATCTTATACCCGCCCAGAGGTTTCCTCCTCCAGTTCTTGGGCGCTTTTGCGGTATGTATTAGTTTGACGTGAATGCGCAAGATGTCATCCTGTGTATTTACCGCTCTATTCCATGCTTCCTGTACCGTTTCAGTGAAACCTGGCATATGTACCCAATGCGCCTCAAATCTAAAACCCCTATAGAAATCCAAAATGACATCCCCCTAAAGAATGAGTGGGCAGTGATTGGAGCCCAGCGAAGCTAATGCTTGAAGGTCGGTTCTTGGGAAGATCTCCAACCATTCTGTTGAAGCGGACATGTGATCTATTTTGGTCATTGTGGGTGCCTACTGATCGTTACACCAAGTGAACCTTTTGCCTTGTAGGTCAATCGGTGCAAGCCCTAGATTATCAATGGTGTACTTGAAGTTATTGAGCATTGACAAATTGATGCGTGCATTGTTTTTGTCTTGTGCTTGGTAAATTAAGTTAAAATCCCCAAGCAGTAGCCATGCTGCCGTAGGTCCAAGATTTCTTGCATAAAAGCGATTTTATCTGCATCGGCCTAGGGGCCGTAGACTCCGGTAATGGACCAGGATGTATTCTCTGCGAGCATGGTGATCGTTGCAGTGACAGTGTTTGGCGTTAAGCTTGTTTGCTTAATCCTGAAGAAGCGCTCTGACGCCGCGATCAGGATACCGCCGAAAGCCCCTATTGATGGAAGACCGACAACGTTGTTTGCCATATCTGCTCCTACTGTCTCTGTCAAAAGAGTTTGGTTCCAAGCGGTGATTTTTGTTTCTTGTAGGCATACAAGCGTCGCACCTGTGGATAAGATCTGATTACGTACTGTCGCTCGTTTTGCTCCATCGTTCAACCCCCTCACATTCCAGCAGATGATGTTACAGTTTTTGGCTGACATAATTAACCGAAACAACAACTGACATCAATAACCAGCTTGTCCATCTGAAGGAAGACATGCGGTGATCGCCAAGCAACCCGGGGATGACCGAAGGCAACATAGCCAGCATGCCAGAGTCCTTCCCCAAGTTCTCGGTCTTTTGCTTACTAATCCAGCGCCGAAGGCTCCATGGCCAGCACACGTACGACCACAGAAGTCTCGAAGGTTCGAACATGGGCATGACAGTCCCAAAGAAGCCACGCAGGGCTCTACTAATATGACGAAACCTACGATATATAGGACGTATCGCCCTAAACCCCTTGCCTGGAGGGGTTAACATTGATTACTTGATCCCCTCATGACCAGCGCCTAAGCCTCCATGGCCGGAGCCACGGCAGCCTTCTTCTGAATGGCGCTTGTCTTCTGCTTCTAGCTTTCTGCTCAACGAGCATCTTGATGGCCTCCATCTTGGCACTTTTGATTAGCTGGTCAAAGTGATGCACATAAAAAATCGATGTCAGGGGTATCTTGAGTAGTGTCCTCACCCGACAGTTCCCCTAGCTTCTTTATCTTGAGTAGTTTCGATTTAGGCCCCGTTTGGCAGGGCTTCTCTACCGACTTCAGGAGCCGTTTGGAGCTGTTTTCTGCCAAACGGGGTAAAGTGAAATAGCTTCACTGGTGTAGCCCCTAAAAACATGCTCTCACAGTGATTTGGGGTGGGATGGAGCAAAAAAAAATGGCTTCTCTCGGCTTCTCCTCCAGGCCCCTAAAAATATGCTCTCACAGAGAAGTCATTTTGCCAAATGGTTTACCAAAACCGCTTCAGCTCCACTGATAAAGCTATTCGTGGAGCTGAAGCAAAAAAAAAAAATAGCTTCACTAGTGAAGTGAAACGGGGCCTTAAGTATTTTCCTTGATTTTTCATCCAGCACAGTTCCATTTGTAGCGACCTGACAGTACAAATTAGAAATTACTACTAAATTTGGCCTGGCCTATTGTTTTACGGACGCAACAAATATCTGCTTTCTGGGTGTCTATAAAGTTTGTCTCAAGGTGGTGTCGCCATTGCAGCACTGGCACTGGTACCAGCTACTCTCACGAGCTGCGTGGTGAGGTTGACCAGGACTCCTTCCGGATCCTGAAATAAGGCCACCGCTCGTTTCCTCTCACACCCCCTCCCTCCACTCCCTCCTCCCTCCCTCCCCCTTGCATTTAGCCTCCCGCGGTTCTGGAGCCGCGGGCCATTCCCAACCATCGTTGCGGTGGTGGCCGGTATTGGCCGAGACCCATGGGCATCCAGGTCGCGGCGGTCGTGACCCCGCCGCGGTGCTCTTCCCCCTCCTCCTCCTCCTCCTCCTCCTCTCCGGCGTCGCCTTCGTCCTCCGCCATTGCCACGTCGCCGCGGCATGCCGTTCTGGGCGTCAGGCTGGCGAGGAGCCAGTCGTCGCTGGCTGGCTGGAACGCCGGTCTTCTTGGCCGGCGGCGCGGCGGGCAGCACGTGATCAGGCGCGCTCTCAGCGCGAGCATCGACAGCGTCGGGAGCGACGGCGGGGACGATGAGGAGTTCCTGAGGAGGATCCAGGAGCTCGCGGCGGGGCAGCACCCGGGCGCCGCCGGAGGCTGCGGGTGGCCGGCGAGCGTGGAGCGGAGCGCGAGCAGCGTCGGGCTGCCGCTGTCCCTGCGGATGCTCAAGCGGCGGAAGCAGCAGCAGCAGCAGCAGCAGCAGCTGGAGCAGGGGCGGCGGGACGAGCGGCTCATCGACTGCGCCGGCGAGTCCGCGAGCTCCGCGGTGGGGCGCGCCTTCTCCTCGATGGTGCTCATCATCCGGGAGCTCCAGAGCTTCACGCTGCAGATGCGGGAGGCGCTCTCCTACGAGGACCTGCAGGGCGTCCTGGCGCGCGTCCACGCCGAGATGCACGCCTCCTTCGTCTGGCTCTTCCAGCACATCTTCTCCGGCACCCCGGCCCTTATGGTCTCCCTAATGCTGCTCCTCGCCAACTTCACCGTCTCCTCCATGGGCGACAGCGTCGCGGCCGCTGCCACCTTCCGCCCTCCCCACGCCGCCGTGGCGGCTGTGGAGATGGTGGACACCCAGCAGCCGGAGCAATCCCATTCTTACCAGCAGCGGTTCGACACCCCCGCGCTCAAGACGTTCTCCACCGGCCGCACGGCCTCGTTGGGCGGAAACGGCGACGGGGGCGGCAAGGTGCGGCCGGTTGCCGGCGCCACCGGCGACGGCCAGGCGGACGAGTCGTCGTACCGACAAAGCGGAGCGGTGCTGCCGCAGGACGTGTCGCAGCAGGCGACGCCACTGGGCGCGGGCGCCGGCTCGGAGGCGTCCGTGTCCGACTCAATGCCCGTGGAGGAGGCACAACAGACTGTACAGGACGAGCTGGTCATCTGGAAACGGATCTCCGATGAAGCCACCAGGATGCAGGCGAGCGTTCGTGCCGAGGAGCTGATGGACCCGGAAATTCTAGAGCAGCTCGTCGCCCCGGTGGAGGCGCCGAAGCCAGACGTGGCCTACTCGTCGGAGCACGTGGCCACGGCGCAGAGATACGAGCAGGCCGTGTCCGAGGAGCCCAACAGCTCGCTGCTCCTGGCTAACTTTGCGCAGTTCCTGTACCAGGTGCAGGGCGACCTCGACAGGTGAGTCGATCGGCGCCGACTGCCGCGCCGCGCGCGATGGTTTTGGTTACAATACAATAATGCTCTAGGTGGTGCATGGAGTCAGTCGCTGACGGATCGGAGCCGTGTTGTCTTTGCGCGCGTGCAGGGCGGAGCACTTCTTCAAGAGGGCGGTGCGCGCGGAGCCGGCGGACGCGGAGGCGCTGGGGCGGTACGCAGCGTTCCTGTGGCAGGCGCGCAACGACCTCGCGGCCGCGGAGGAGACGTACCAGGAGGCCATCGCCGCCGACCCCAGCGACGCGCACCACGCGGCAGCCTACGCGCACTTCCTGTGGAACACGGGCGGTGAGGACACATGCTACCCGCTCGACTGATGCGTGCACCGCCGCTACCGTCCAGCACAGATCATCGGTGCCTCTGCCTCCCATAAAAACTTTTTGAAAACAAAAAAGAAAGAGAAAAGATCACTCCGCCGCTCCACTCCACTCCACTCCCTCGGCAAGTCCACGCTCTTCTCACGGCATGTGCTTGAGCGGCCGGCCACCCGGGCCGCAGTACTAGACTACAAGTGAAGCTGAAGCTGATACACTTCTTGTTACTGGAACCGTTCGCTTGCTTTAGCATCTAGGCATGTTCTCTTCCCGTGGTTGCTCGTTTTGGGGTAAGTAGCGAGGAGCAATGGCCAACGGAAAACCGCGGCTCGCTGCTGCTTCCCGATCTGGAAACCCGGCGACTGCGAGTTGAGAGGCCGGGAACGGCGGCGACGCCCGGTTGTCGGTGGGTCCGTCCACTTGGCGTCCCATGGATGTTTGTATACTAGCACTTTTGCACGGTGTCGTCGAGATTTGCGAGATGCCGCTTTGTTCAGTGGAGCAGGAAAGTATATATACTTATATACTAGCAGCAATTTGCTTCTTGTAACTGTGCAGATCAATAAACTGTATAAGAAGCCCTCCATTTTTTCACTCAAGTGGCGGTATGCTAGTAGGACCAAATGTCCACTTTCTTTCGTGAAAAAATATGAACAGTGAGGCACCAGGCAATATAACAAGAGAGCACATTGCATGCTTCTTTCATTCTGGAACTTGGGAGTCGTATCTGGACGTGAACCTGTGCCGTGTAGACCGGAGAGATCTTTATCTTTATAGGAAATCATGTGAACCGGGGGTCGCGGCAGTTGACCATTAGTGGGCCGTGTTGCGCATGCAGAACTGAATTGTTAAATATAATTTGCCCTGCCCTCATGCTTTTTATAAGACTACTACTTTCACGGAATCCATCCCCCTGATCAAGTTCCGATTATATATTGAGTAGTTTTGAAGTTATGTTTGCGACTTTCGGCTGGACTCAACAAACTCAAACAAACAAATAAAAATTACAAATTCACAGTACTGAATCAACGACTGTGAGACCAAGGACCTGATTGCTTCGCTTCCAAAATTTACAATGTCAATGATTTGGCAAGCTATGATTTTGGCTAGTATTTGTTTTTTTACCAAAACTTACCAAGCCCTCACATTTGGCTTGCCAAATCTATGACAATGCTTTTGCCGAACTTTTAGCTTGTCAAATCTTTGACATGACAAATTTTGGATGTCAACTAAGCAGGCCCCAAATATCTGAAGAAACTGAACATAGATTTTCTAGAATGTGCAACGCACAACTTCAATAAGGAGAGAATTTCAACACACGCTTAATAAGCCAAATAAGAAACCCACCCACAAGCCTTCTATTCAGTTGGTCCTCAATTAACTCTTTTAACCTAGGAAACTTGGAACTCTGAAGTTGAATGCTAAAACTGCAAATACTGTATGTTATATGTGCATGATGAGGAGTGTGCGCATGCGCATCACCATGTAGTCGAGGGGTAATAAAAAGGACTTTTAAATCATTGACCAAAAATTTGGAAAGTGATATCATCCCTTGAGAATTTGCAATTTTGCATATCCGGCGAGTACATCTGTGATTGATCAATTGGCCGTTGATGGAAACATTCATGTTCCTTAGAACCTAAGGCTACGTAGTAATGCTGTACCCAATAACAATTTTCAACATTTAAAAAACAAAAGCAAAGAATATGTCTACATAATAAATAAATATATAAAGGAGAGAGAGGAAAGGCCACACCTTTCCATATGGCGCTGATTTTATCATTTCGTATATATAATTTTTTTTTTTGTAAGCACAAGGGGAAAAGAAAGAGTCCAGCCGGATTCCTTCCTTTCCTTCTTCTTCTTTTTAGTTTTATAAAGTAGCAATGTGCCGGAAATAGATGGCAGATTGATTCAATCAGAGCTGGGGAAAAAATCATTGATTTCAAACTTCCAGATACACCGTGCTGTAACTTCAGGAAGTCAAGTAGGAAGGTCTGCATCAGATCAGACTGTCATTATAGGCAGGCCTTTTAATTTGGAAACACAGATGGAATTTGCCGATATAGCAGCATTTCTTCCCAAAGTCGTTTGCACTTTCATCAGAATATGTGCCAGTTGCCTTGTAAGCAATTATTCTTTCTCGCTTGCGCTGTATCCATGCAATGATGTAGTAGCATTGTAGTTCTTCATCAACCCCGTACGAACGAACTAAATTTTGCGAAGTTCTTGAGTACGAAACATTCATCAGTAATCAGTAGCCATGGTTCAATCATGATCCATGAAAGAAGCAAATGCATATTTCCAAGGGAACAGCATTGTAGGTATCACGATCGCCAGCAACAGCTTCACGACTGGCATGAGGATTGACGAGATATCATGCTCTCGCAGTCTGAATCCAACCTGATCTGTCACTGCCTGACGAGTCGGTATGCTATCCCGTCTGCCAGTGTCAGAGCACAACAGAAACTTCAGCGGTAACGTCCTTTTCTATGGACACAAACTGCTCGGCGTCCTTGTGATGCGTGATGGTCTTCCTCACTTGCTCTCCAACGCCATGCTGGACACGAACCAACCGACTAATCCGCCAAAGACGAGCAGCCAAAGCCTGCAGGGCCATGCCCAGTTCGGACGAGAACTACAAGTCCTTGAGTCGAACTCATGTCACCTCATCAGAAACAGTGCTGAGAATTGATACGGTTCCGATCAAGATGTGTCTGTGATGGATGCAACCAACGGGGCCAGTCAGTCACTCAGCCGTTCTGCACTGCGTTGCAGGCCACCGGGCATGATCAAGCTTGCATTGTGCCACATGCCCGGCCGGCTTCGCCACTTGTGATATGTAAGGTTGTGCCTGAACTTATTCTGAACTAACTGTTCTTGATCGCGAAGAGATCACCGAACTAGGATCCGGAGTTTGCAGTCGTTTCCAAGAGGGAAAAATCCACGATCAAGTTTGGTTCACAACTTCAGATTGATGTTCGCTAAGTTGTTATCCATAGTCTGTCTCAGGCTTGCTTTTTCGAGATTGGACACTGGAGGTAGCATGTACCCCAATAGCTCCGGGTATTCTGATACCTTTTTTTTCGCGAAACACAACACACAAATGTATAGTGCCATTAAATCTTACAACAAATCTAGAAAAATACGAGTGTCTGCATCAAGTAGAGGACTTTAAACCTGAATGGACATGTTACCTTTTCTGATGGTGATCTGCAACAATATCTTTTTACGCATACTCATCACTTGCACTATGTCCTCCAACAAAACTTGCAATTATGATCACTGATCCCAGAATCTGAACGGTATCTTTTTTAAGCACTAAGAACTAGCGATGAGAATTTGCTGCGCTGAAATAGTGGTTGTTTTGTGTTCGAGAAAAAGAAATAGTGGTTGTTTTAGTTGACATGAGCATGGATTGAAATTTTGCTTATCTAGCTTCTCCCGAGTCCCACTGCCATGTCTACGTCCAACGAATCCTGTGAGGTACTAGCAGCTAGCAGCATGTACCGAGGAATGGCGTGTCCTTGGTCCTTGGCTCCTTGCCAAATGAATCAAATCTTATCGGATTATTGAAGTCGATATACAGAGGCATGTGCTGCCGGCGTGCGGCATATGCCATTGCTACCACCAACCACAAAGGATCTGATCTTTTCCTTCGGTTGAGGTCACTCTGGTCTCCAGGACAGGGTGCACGGTTTAAGAAGATAACAGATGAGCGTCTTATAATAAGATACACGCTCAGATAGCTAGGGTTCTTACTGTGGAAGAAACTGGTATGGATAGTAAACACTGCACTCAAACACTGAGATTTTTCTTGAGAGGGAAAAAACACAACTAGATCCAAACACTTTTCAGAGAACAAATTGAGTATGATTCAAATGTTTTTTTTTAAAGGCCATGACATTAGTTTGGGCCATACCTGGAGACACAGCCCAACACAAAAGTCCAGCCTAGTGGGCGTGATGTTTAAGCCTGGCCTGCCTTTAAGCAAAGCACGTACGGTGTGGGCTGGGCTGGCGAGGCCAGCTCATGTGCATGCATTTATCGGTCTATCGCATCCTTGTATCGTGTATGGGCTTCAAATGAACCGACACAGGTCCTGAATAATTTTCTTCCTGTGGGGATTCACAAGAGTGGAGTTAAGATAAAAGCTCCAATTTTGATGCTCATTGTTTAGCTAGGAGCTATGTTAATTTTTTGATAAGCAGATATATTTGGTTTAGTTCGCCTTTTGATAGAGTCTGTAAAAAATTTCATCTGGTATATGATAAAGGATGATTCTTTTGCTAAAAAAGGAAAGTTGGCAACGGTACAGCAAGGAGGACAGGAGTTTCCTTGCGGTTGCGGCGTCCCTGCACAGAAAGTAAGACCCGCGAAGAATTCCAGTACGGCTGTTTCGGGAGACTACTGTTCACTACTACAGAAAAGGCTTGTAGCAATGGCTCAATTTTTTTTAGGGGTGACTGGGGATGGAGGCGCCCCTACAGTGGACGTGCTCGGGACCCACGAGACCAGCCGCCCCTACAAATGGCACAGTAGGGCGGCTGGTGATACGAGTCGCCCCTAAAAATGGGTCGATTTGTAGGGGCGGCCCACTCACCAGCCGCCCCCGGTGTTGTGATTTGTAGGAACGGCTCAATCACCAGCCGCCCCTACAAATGCTGCACGTACAAAAGGCTGCAGCCCCTTGAGGTCATAAAATTTCTAGAGAGAAAGAAAAGAAAAAGAAAAAGAGATCCACGATTTCCAGTTCGGCCCAAGATTTTCAGTCCGTTGATCCACGATCGGGTGGATGAGATCTGCGTAAAACTCAAACCTAACTTCTTATCCCCTCCCCCGGCACTGCGAGTCGCCTCACGGCCCCACTGCGCGCCCCCCTGCCGCGAGCACGCCTCCCTCCCCCAACCTCCAGCGCGAGCGTGCCGCCCGTGCGCGACGACATCCTTCCCACAGCCCTGCACCGTGCCCTCTCCCCATAGCCCCGCACCGCCGCACCAGGCCCGCCCAGTGCCGCGATCCAGCGAGCCTCGAGGCGCGGGCAGCTGATGCCACGACGCGAGCAACAGGCCAGCCTCGACGCGATGACGCCCTAGTGATGATGCGATCGCCGGATCTCGTTGAGGAGGATGTGGGTCGTCTTCCGCTGGGGCTGCGTCGATCTATGAACTGCGGTGGCATCAAGGTATGAGTAGTCCAGATCTACGGTGACCTCTCTCCCTCACTTGCTTCCTCTCCGGCCACCACGCATGCACCCCTCTCTCTGTCGCTTGCCTCACTTGATTCCTCTCCGAGCCGCTGGCTGCACGCCGCGCCATGGCCGTGCCGTGCTCGCTGCGTTAGGTTGCTGCGATTTCCAGGGCATAGCACTGATGCGGTGAGCTCCTACTTCTCATGGATGAATGCGTGAATCAAATTTGGGTATATTGACTGGAGATATGGGGTTAGGGTTGCTGATCAGTTCCGTTTTAGTGTTGGAACGCGGTCATATCTGTAGTCTTCTCCTTGAAATTTTAGCTGTCGTACGTAGTTTTGGGTATAATGATTGGGGATCTTGACTAATGGAATATACATTAATCCTGCATAATTGCTCTTGACTTCATGAAATATCTATGTTACACACTAGTACTTGGCTGTTATATCTATGTTTATATATACTGATGGTTTTTGTAGCCTTCAATTGCATGGAGCTCACCTATTTCATAAATTTATTGTTTATTTAGATATGAACGTCTGATCAAAATGCTTCTCGGACGTGCTTGTTACTATCTTGTTGACAACAAACTAATCAAAGTGCTGATGGAGGCCAATTCTCTAATTTTATTTTTCTATTGCTCTCAGATAACTTGAGTACCTAGCTAGAGAGTACTAAATCCAACTGTATAACTTGGTTTGCTGATCAAAGCATCTTTCTTGTATGTAGTAATGATGGGAACAAAGTACTTCTGTCTCAGTCCAGCCACCAGTTCCAGTATACATCCGATCTCTAGCTTAAGCTGAATTATAACTGCTGCTGCCCTTAAATATATATGTGATGTGTGACATGCTGAATTACGACAAGTTAATTAAATATTTTTTGTCCAATCAAATGTTCTCAATTCTATGCATACTAGAGCTAGAAAACTATCAAATGTCCTCGACCGTGCCGGTGCGCCAATAGCCCATGCCGATGGTGGTGACGGGGCTGCGTTCTCGGTAGGTCGGAGGACCTAAATCGCAAACGGAGAAGACGGAGGATCTGCTGACGGCGCGCCATCTTCGCTGCCACAAGCAAGCAGGTGCAGGCCACCGTCATGGCCACTGCCAGTAGCAGTCAGTAGACAGTGAGTACCACTCGTTCGCTTCAGTTTCTACAGATTACGAATTCCGTTTTCAGTCTGCTTTAGTGCTACATTGACCTGATGTGTGACTGCAACTCTGCAACTGGAAGGATTATTAGAAGCTTCTGATTTTGTGATGTTCGATTGCTAGATCTGAGTGCTATTGATTTTGTTATTCTGTGATCTTTCACATAAAAATCATAGTCACCGTGAAATGTTATTACGATTACTGGAAAGTTTAATAGATGAAATTTGTTGTTTCATTTATCTGGACTAAACTGTCCACCTAAAAGTCATGGAATATTTATTATAATCTGGTATAAATAAATGTGTATTGTCGTTGAGTTTCAGTACAATCGCAGAAGAAGATAAGTCATGATGGAGTTGTGCATGAAAAATATATGTTCTGGTCGAATTTGAATTGTAAATTTAATTTTTTTGGTGAAAAAATGTACTATAGGGACGGTTCTAGACTGAACCGCTCCTACAAACAGGTATTATAGGGGCGGCTGGTACTACGACCGCCCCTACAAATCAATTTGTAAGGACGGCTGATAACACCATCCGCCTCTACAAATTGATTTATAGAGGCAGCCTAGAAATCGCCCCTACAAATACATGATTTATAAAGACGGTATGGTAGAGACGGCTAGTCGAGCTGTCTTTACGGATCATCGTCAGCCATCCCTACAAATGTTTATTGGAGTAGTGGTTGACCCTTCCAGGAGGGAATTGGAATCCCAGTTCGCTTTCTCCCGCCAGAGTCACGAGCTGCTGCTGCGGTTGCTTCCTTTGTGAGAGGCGTCAAAGCTTCTGGGTTCCGGCTCACGGAGTCACCGCACAAAACATCCGTGGAGAGGAAGACGAAGATAACCATTGACAAACGTGCGACAATCTAACAGCGAAACATCTCATAGCCACAAGTTCGTCGGCATTTTTGCTTTTGAAGAGCGAAGACTGTCCGCGTTCTGGACTCATATAAATATGACCACGCCCCTCCATTATATCATATAATAATGTCAATGGAGAAGAACAACATATACAGCACTTCCCACAACTAGAACTGGTCGCCGTGGTCATGCGTAGTAGTGCTAGAACTTATAGTCTGAGTTAGACGAAGCGTACACCCAAAAACAAGAGAAGGAAAATACAACTCTTAGAGCCTAGTTGAAATCTGAAGGAAATATATGAGCCTAGTTGAAATCTGAAGGAAATATGTAAAAAAGTACATAGGAAATACTTCCTAATAATTGTTTGTAGTAGTCGTTTCTTAGCGTATGGCTCAGCTATCGTACGCTAAACTAAATTAATCGAAAGGAAACCGTCATGTTTATTATCTCATTGTATGGAGAAAAAGAAAAAAAATTAACAACAAAATGAGGATTTATGAAAAATACCTACACATGAAGGACTAATTGAGCATACGCAACACATCACAATTTAGCAACACATCACAATTTAGCTGCCTGTGAGCTGCATAATCAATAAGAAATAAGCACAATAGGTTAAATTGCAAAGTAAGTAGACAAACCCTCTTCACCAACGGTATTATAGGGAAAATAACCCTAAAATTACCCTGAAAAAACAACTGAATCCAACCTAAATAAAATAGGTACACAAAACGGTTGCTAGGGTTTCATTGAACAGCACAACACACTGCATCTCCCTCTAGGACGTGGCCTGACACGACGAGGACAAACGATGCTGCCAGGAGGTTGAAGGGGTGGAGCCCTTCCCCAGCGACGAAGACCAGGAAGCGCCGATCTACACCGTCTCCGATGCCAGCAAGGGAAGGGGAAGGGGAAGGTGAAGGGGTAGAGGAAGAGGATGAAGAGAGACAACACACCTTTATTGTCGGAGGCCTCCCGAGCCAAGGACGGCTGCGCCCGTGCCGCCGCGCTGGGGCTTACCGGTCTCGGGAGGGGTGGAGAGGCGGCGACGGCGGTGGGGAGAGGCGGCGGCGGAGCTGGGAAGGGGAGGAGCACCGGCGCTGGGAGGGATGGCGGCGGAGTCGGGCGAGCGGAGGCGTCGAGAGAAGGCGGTGTCTGCGCTGATGCTTCCGGAGGAAGGGGGGACGGGAACAGATATTTTAGACGATTACACATTAGAAATCGATGGGAGCCCGTACATCTTGAAATCTAACGGTGGAAAGAATTTAAGATGACAGTGTCCCATCTCCCTCTTGCGGTTAAACCTTAGGATTGTAGGGGCTAAATGAAGGATGATTCTTTTGCAGAAAGAAAGTTGGTAACGGGACAAGCAAGAAGGCGGCCAGGAGTTTCCTATGCGGTTGCGGCGTCCCCGCACGGAAAGTAAGGCCCTGTTTGGTTCCATGGACTAGAGACTAGAGACTAAAAGAAGACTAAAAGAGGGACTAAATAACATGTTTGGTTTCAGGGACTAAAAGAGACTAAAGAGGTTGTTCTTCTTCCTTTGGAAAGAGGTAAGGGAGGAGAGAGAGGAGGATAAGGACCTGTAAAGTTGATACATTAGCCCTAAAAAGCCTCTCACAAGGGACTAATGGACTAGAGACTAAAAGTCCCTCTAATAGTCCCTCTTATTTAGTTAAAAAGGACTAAAAAGTAGTGTCAGTCTGTCCCATGCAAACAAACCGGCCCTAACACCCGCGAAGAATTCCAGTACGGCTGTTTCTAGAGACTACTGTTGACCCTTCCAAGAGCGAATTGGCAGCCCAGTTTGTCACGAGCTGCTGCTGCGGTTGCTTCCTTTGTGAGAGGCGTCAAAGCTTCTGGATTCCGGCTCACGGAGTCACCGCACAAAACATCCGTGGAGAAGGAGACGAAGATAACCATTGACAAACGTGCGACAATCAACAGCGAAACATCTCATAGCCACAAGTTCGTCGCCATTTTTGCTTTTGAAGAGCGAAGCCTGTCCGCGATCTGGCCTCATATAAATATGACCACGCCCATCCATTATATCATATAATAAATCTGGCCTCATATAAATATGACCACGCCCATCCATTATATCATATAATAATGTCAATGGAGAAGAACAACATATACAGCACTTCCCACAGCTAGAACTGGTCGTCGTGGTCATCGCACGCTCCACCATCACCGCCGCTTCACCACAGAGGAACCATGGAGGGATTCTACTACGTCGCCGTGGTCACCTCCGTGCTCCTCGTCTTGCTCCACCACCTCTTGATGAGGCGCAAGAAGCAGCAACGGCTGCCACCTGGCCCGCGGTTCGCGTTCCCCATCCTCGGCCACCTCCCCTTGCTCAAGAAGCCGCTCCAGACCTCGCTCGCCGGCCTCGTGTCGCGCCACGGCCCAGTTGTCCACCTGCGCCTCGGCGGCCGCCACGCCGTCGTCATCGGCTCGGCGGCGCTGGCCAAGGAGTGCTTCTCCGGAGAGCTCGACGTCACGATCGCCAACCGCCCGCACTTCCCGTCCGCGCGTGAGGTCTCCTTCGACTACTCGGTGCTCACCGTCGCCAACTACGGCGCGCTCTGGCGCACCATGCGCCGCGTCTCCACCGTGCACCTCCTCTCGGCGCACCGCGTCAACATCATGTCCGACACCGTAATCGCCCGCGAGCTGTGCGCCATGCTTGCGCCGCCTTGCCCGCGCCTCCGCCTCCGCGCCGGGAGCCGCCGCCAGGGTCGAGCTGAAGCGGAGGCTGTTTAACCTCTCCCACAGCGTCCTCATGGAGATCATGGCGCAGACCAGGAACACCTACTCTGACGACGCGGACGAGGACATGTCCAAGGAGGCGCGGGAGATGAAGGAGATCATCGAGGAGATCATCCCGCTTGTTGGTGTGGCCAACCAGTGGGACTACATGCCCCTGCTGCGGTGGCTCGATGTGTACGGCGCGAAGAGGAAGCTCGCGGACGTGGTTAAGCGAAGGAACTTGTTCTTTGACAAGATGATCGATGCAGAGAGGCAGAAGCTGAAGCAGCTGGAACGCAAGAAAGGCGAGGCCGATGCCGGCGATTCGGACGAGAAGATGGGCATGATCGGCGTCATGCTGTCACTGCAGAAAACAGAGCCTGATGTCTACACGGACACCTTTATCCGCGCTCTCGTGCCAGTGAGTAGCACTACGCATGTTTCCATGTCATTAAATAATTCTACTTCTGTGCAGCTAATTATCATGCTTTCTTTCACTGATGCTTTTTTCCTGGTATCGTATCTGGATTGAAGAATCTGCTCGGCGTCGGCACAGAGACCTCCTCAACGACTATGGAATGGGCAATGTCGCTCCTGCTTAACCACCCAGATGTGCTGAAAAGGGCGCAAGAAGAAATCGAGTTGAACGTCGGAGGGGGTCGTCTTCTCGACAAGAACGACCTTCCCCGTCTGCCGTACCTCCACTGCATCATCAGCGAGACACTTCGCCTCTACCCGGCCGCGCCGATGCTACTGCCGCACGAGGCGTCCGCCGACTGCAAGATCCACGGGTACGACGTCCCGGCAGGGTCGATGATCCTTGTCAATGCGTACGCCATCCACAGGGATCCGGCGATATGGGAGGACCCGGAGGAGTTCAGGCCGGAGAGGTTCGAGCACGGCAGAGCAGAGGGCAAGTTTATGATGCCATTTGGGATGGGGAGGCGCAGGTGTCCCGGTGAGAATCTCGCAATGCGAACCATGGGTCTCGTCCTGGGGGTGCTGCTCCAATGCTTCGATTGGACCAGGGATTGGGGATGCAGAAGTTGACATGGCAACAGCTACTGGCACCATCATGTCTAAGGCTGTCCCCCTCGAAGCTCTGTGCAAGCCACGAGCGAACATGTCTGCTGTTCTTCAGAAAATCTAGACTGGAATTGTGAATTTGTAGGTACAAATAAACAATAAACTACGTAATGTTTAGATACTCTGTATAGCAGTTTCTTCATTCTAAAGTTGTCTCCAAAACAAGTAGTTTCATAGGTTGTCTCATGTATTACTATTTTTTATGACACGAAGGAGAGAAAGAGGTGATAGAAAGAAATGACTGTTTCGCAAGTCATGAGCTAAATTTTTAGAATTATATGAGACAATTTATACACTACTCTCTCCGTCCAAAAAAATACAATTATAGAATAGTGTTATATTAAAGTATGTTAAGTTTGGCCAAATTTATATAAAGTATTAATACTTGTCATACTAAATAGGTATCATTAAATTTTATCCTATTTTAACACTTAGATACTGTGTATAGCAGTTCTTCGTTCTAAAGTTGTAACACTGCACATGTGTGTATATATATTACATTATATTATATTTCTTTGGGGGTTTATCAATCCAATTTAGAGGGAACTAGCTTCGACTCGTGTTCTATCACGATCTGGAATCTTATACCCCGTCTAGTCTTAAAAAAAATGATGTTTTAGTTTTGTATTTAGTCAAACTATTTAAAGTTTAACCAAATTCAAATACTAAAATACTAATGCTTTATATTATCAAATAAGTATCATTAGATTCGTCATGCAATATATTTTAATAATATATCTATCTGATGTCATAAATGTTAGCAAACTTTTCTATGGATTTAGTTAAACTTAATATAGTTTGACTTGAAAAAAAATTCGAAACATAAGTTTTTTTTAACGAAGGAAGTATTACATTAGAATTTAGGTGTTGTTTGTTTCTGCTTTGTAAACGCCAACATAAATAGGATCACGTCACGGCGCTATTTGTTCCACGTATTTGATACCCTTGATTTGTTTGTTTCGCGCAAGGGAGGCAAGCCTGTTCGTTTGGCTATGGCTTGTCGTAAATGATCGTAAATTTTCAGTCGGAACAGTATTTTTCTCTCACACAGATCAGTCAGCAATACTTCTTCACGAACCAACAACGATACGAACCTAGTCAACCAAACAGGTTGGGGATCCGTTAGCGCCGGATGGTGGGCGGGGATCACGACGCTTTTGTACGGGCCCGTAACGGTTGACACCGGTATCAATTACGGACTACGTGAACCAAACACGAGGAGGTGCATTAGATTGCGGCGTCAACTGTTTACGGGGTGAGAACCTCAAACCAAACAACACCTTAGTGAACGAATTTATTACATATGACTACTAAAAATAGGGTCGGACGTGGGCTTGAGGCCTCTAGGCCATGGCCCTAGTTGTAACTTAGTAACACTCACTACCTATATGTAGTATTGGCCTAAAACATCAGTCCTAAGAACAAAAATACTAAGGTCAAGCCTATGCCTTCCATCAGGGTCCTCCTCCATGGCCTCCTCCCTGGCGAGCGCCTCGTCTCCGGGGCTGATCCTCTTCTCCACCGCTAGACGGGGACAAGAGTAGGAGAATAAGAGAGGGAAAATAAAAAAATAAGAGTAATTTGACTGGCAAGTAGGTCTTAGAAAAATAGAGGTCCTAATTTAAGGACTGGAGTGGGAGTTGAGCATAGTAAACAAAGTCCTTAAAAGTAGAAGTCCTCGAATTCTAGGGGCCATTGTTGGAGTTGATCAACCATATTTTACTAATGAATTATGTGCCAAAACAAAAGTATGGCCCTAGTATTTGGCAACCTCTAGCTTATATAGTATGGGTTGTTAGGATATATAATCTGATAGCAGTTGTCAAGACATTTTATTTCAATGATTTATACTAGTAAATATATCTGTACATTACAACATATGTACAATTTATTACGTGATGTTTGTGTTAATGGATAATAAGCTAGCAATCTTCGTTGTGTTTACTAGACTTGGCCTAATTTTGACGTAGATAATTTTTTAAGGTCTATGATAAATGCTAGTGCAATAAATGATTAGTCTCATATGACAAATTGAGATTAACTCAACTTAAATAGGTGGCTATCGTGTGCATTTGTTCTAAGTTTAAGAAAGATGGAAGGTAAGCCATACGCCTATGCGGGCCCCAACACAAACGGGTTAGGATGGCTAGGTGAAGAGATGAGTGGTGCAATACCAAAATGTTTTGCAGCTCTAGACTCAATACGAGATGTGAGAGTGATGGATGGCAAACCGAGAGAGGATGGAGAGACTAGAGACGCAGAGAGAGGGAGACATGGAAGAACTTACAGTATAGATATAACTCCGTAATATATTTTTTATTTGGTTATCGGGCGTCAGTGGCTGCGTATGCCAAATGACTTTCCGTGGTCGGGAATTATTATATGTGCAACTTTCAATGCGCTGAGAAGAAGAACCAAGTCTCTCGGGGCATCATATATGCGTAACTTTCTTTTTTCTTGAATACACAAAAAAACTTACGTATTATTGTATTAAGTAGAAGAATTTAAACATACAACGCGCTTCTATCGAGCGCCAGGAGGAGGTTGACCTAACACAGCCGTAACTGGACCATCCTAACAACAGTTCTCTTGATTCGATATTACATAAAAGGAAACAACCAATACCGACGCAGCGGTGCGACCTAGGAGGTGGCCTTGCATCTTCGTGGTTGCCTAGACGAGCCCTTTCCAATGGCCGGGAAAAGCGCGTCCAGCGCTTCGGCGTTGGACGCAGTCAGGTTGCCATCGAAGATCTTAGTCAAAGGTCTCTAGCTCCGACGTGGATGGCGCTGATGGACCCTTGGTGTAGCCTGTACGCTGCATGATCAACATCTCGTCTCGTTTGAAAGTAGGTACTCGAGAGAGGCTCTGAGCCGCCAACCGTCTGCTCCACCACGGCAGCACCGGCTTGGCAGAAGGCTGCTTGGGAGGCTCACGAATCAGCGGAGAGGCCCTCTTACGCGTCACTTTGTTGATAAAGCTATCGAGGCGGCGTTTGACGGAGTCGTCGTTGCCCACAGTCTGGTGGGTATCCACTGACAGTGAACTGAGAGGGCCAGCATCCACCGTGGGGTCGACTGGTCCGAAGCCTGGCGGGTAGCTGTGCTCCGTGAGTGTCTTCAGTGAGCCCCCTGCCCACTGAATGGGGCGCGGGGCTAGTATTCGCGGCTCACAGGAGACCCCCGCTAGGTCCTCATCCTCCAGCTAGGGGGCCACCACCGCCGAGGCCTCATCCTGTAGCTGGGGGCGCAGAAGGTGACAACAGGCGCTCAAGGGAAGGCCACGCGACGATTCGACTGCCGACGAGCGAGGCTGCGAACTCCTATAACATCGGATCCTCCGTGATGTCGCGATCATGCGTGGCGTCCGGATACAACGTTAGCATCAATGGGTTGGGCTCCATGATGCCGGTCTCATTGGTCAGCTCACCATACCCTGCCTGAGCTCCAGCAGCAACTGAGGTGAAGGCCGGTGATGTCTGGGCGGCCCTGACCGACCGCCCGTGACTGTCATTGGCGACACTCGTTGCCACAGCGGCATTGTCCCCCATCAGCCGTTGTCAATGTCTCCGATGTCGACGCCACTGCCGCCATGCGTAGCCGCACTTGGCAGGGCTATAGACATACCCAGCACGGCTCCAGCCGGGCTTGATGTGTCGCCCTGAGTACGCGACCGGGTGCCCGAGACACGCTCCCGGTCAGGTCATCATGGCTGGCCTTCTATGGTACTAGATGTACCAGAGCTGAAAGGAGGCACCATCCGTCTCCTCCTCTTTCAATCTCGCGCGAGGTGTCATAACCCCTTGTATCGGAGGTAGTGTGGAGGCAGCTTACAGGTTGCCACCCTGTGCGTAGTGGAGAGACAGTTGAAGCACTTTCCGAGTAGGTCCGCCGGATAGCGGTCAGGGGGCTGCTGGTTCGCTGATACAACATGGGTGGGGCGCGCCCCGCCGGCACCGTATGACAACCCCTGTGATAGGACCTCACGCCAGCCATCGGTGTCCGGGGAAGAGATGCGCTGGCGAGCGCCGCAGCGCGGACCGAGCTGTATGTGAGCTGGTACCGTTCCACGACGACCGAGACGCTGGCGGGCAGGGACATGACCCTCCATTAGCCGCATAGGCAAGGTATTCACCAGCTATGGACACGGTCGGCTACGCTTTCTCTGCCTATGGTCGTGTCCCTGTCGACCGCGGTCTGCTCCAGCATGGCCCGAACCTGAGGCAGGGCTAGTCTTGGTGTTAGCGGGCGTCGTGACCGCCTTCGCTGAGCGATTCATGGCATCAAGGTAGCTTGAGGGGTGGCCGTCGTCAGACTCCTCACCATCATCACCCGCCCACCGACGGTGTTTTGGACGGCCTCCTGAGACTAGCCAAAAAGGAGTTGCAGCCGCCGATAGGGCTGAGGAGCATGGCGTGGCCGACGTTGGCGCGACGGTCTTGAAAGATCCATAGTTTGGTATTGGTAATTGAGTGACGACCTAGGTGGACTAATGTGTTTAAATGTGAGATACACAAGTGATTAGTCCACATGTACACTTGTGTGAGCAACTCATGCCATGACAGTGAAGATGGCTTAGATTTGTTGCAAGGCTCACACATGTGATGAAGGATCTCATTGCATATGAGACATGAGATTGAGTCATGTGACTAAGGTTTAGAAGATCAAGACAAGACTTGGCTTGATGGACCGGTTGCAAGCATGAAGGGCAAGTTGGAGGCTTTGAAGCGATGGACCACGTGGCGGTGAAGCTTGAGGAAGACCTGGCACCGATGGATGAAGGCAATGGTGATAAGCAAGTGAGGTCATGATTGATGAACCAACAAGGTCATGTGATGATATGAAGTGGATCATATCATTTGGTGATTGATTGGTGCATGTGTTGCATCGACATCGAAGGAGATGGAATGGAATGCACAAGGCAAAGGTATAACCTAGGGCATTTCATTTCACCGGTCAAAGGTTGTGTAGAGAAGTTGAAAGCTCTAGTTTGGTTTTGGTAAATTGATAAAACCCTAACTGCTAACCTAGTTTATCAAGTGATCATGAGATAGATAGCACATTCCAAGTGGTGAAGCAAATGAAGATCATGACATGATGATGGTGATGCCATAGTGATGATCAAGTGCTTGGACTTGAAAAGAAGAAAGAGAAAAACAAAAGGCTCAAGGCAAAGGTATAAATGGTAGGAGCCAATTTATTTTTGGTGATCAAGACACTTAGTGAGTGTGATCACATTTAGGATTGATAGTCGTACTATTAAGAGGGGTGAAACTCATATCGAAATGCAGTTATCAAAGTGCCACTAGATGCTCTAACTCATTGCACATGCATTTAGGATCTACTGGAATGCTAACACCCTTGAAAATGTTTGTGAAAATATGCTAACACATGTGCATAAGGTGATACACTTGGTGGTTGGCACATTTGAGAAAGGGTGAAGAAGATAGAGTTGAAAAGGAGTTAGTCACGCTGTTCACGCAGTGACCAGACGCTGGTCTCGGTAGGACCGGTGCATCCGGTCAGTGGCAGCAGAGAACGCGCAGGCATCGGTCTTCAACCAGACGCTGGCGTTGAAAGTGACCGGACGCTGGTTGGGTGCGTCCGGTCGCATTGGTGTGGCATGCACAGAGGAGGCATTGGGTGACCGGACGCTGGGTGAGTTCGGTCGAGCATAACCGAACACGTCCGGTCCTGATTTCTCGCTTCTGGTACCTTACTGGAAATGATCGGACGCTGGTGTTGGCGCGTCCGGTCATCTCTTGACTGTTGAGATTGGGTGATCAGCGTTTAAAGCCGATGACACGTGGCAAGCATCGGGCGATCGGACACTGGGGTCCTACGTCCGGTCGATCTGACCAGAGCATTCGGTGACCCCGAGCAGTGCCCAGTGAAGGGGTACAATGACTCTATTTCGTGGGGGCTTCTATTTAAGTCCCATGGCCAGCTCAAGCTCACTCTCTTGGCCATTTGCATTGACATAGCAATCTTGTGAGCTTAACCAAAGCCCTCCCACTCATCTCCATCATTGATTCAACATCTTTGTGAGATTAGGAGAGAATCCAAGTGCATTGCTTGAGTGTTTGCATCTAGAGGCACTTGGTGTTCGTGTTTCGCTGCGGGATTCATTTGTTACTCTTGGTGGTTGCCACCACATAGACGGCTTGGAGCAGCGAGGATCGTCGAGCGGAGGTTGGTGATTGTCTCTGGCTCCGATCATGGTGATTGTGAGGGGTTCTTGACCTTTCCCCAGTGGAGAGCCAAAATGTACTTTAGTAAATTGCTCATGGCTTGTGTGGTCCTCATCTTGTGTTGGTTGTGCGGCACCCTATTGAGGGTTTGGCGTGTGATGCCAATTAGCGTGTGAACCTCCAAGTGAGTGAATCACCACAACGAGAACTACCTTGCCGGCAAGCAAGTGAACCTCGATAAAAATCATTGTGTCATCATTTGATTCCGATGTGATTGGTATTCATTCTTGTGATTGATTGGCTCCTTCCTCGACATGGTGGTATAATCATCTTGCTCACTCTCTTTACATTACTGTAAACTAGTTGTCAAGCTCTTTAGTGTAGCTAGTTGTGAGAGCTTGTTAGTTTGGTTAGTGTGGCTGTTTATTTAGTTTTTTAGAGCGCACTAACTTAGTATAGTGACATAGCCATTGTGTGGATAAAAACTATATAAACTAGAATTGTGGTAGGTGGCTTGCATTTTTAGTAGGCTAGCGCAACACTCGCTTTGCCTCATAATTGTCTAACCGGTTTGCTAAGTGTTGTTGTAGAAAATTTTAATAGGCTATTCACCTCCCTCTAGCCAATAGGACCTTTTATAAGTGCATGACCTGGTTTAGTATAGATGGTCATACTATTAAGATGTTAGAGGCATTCAACTTTCAAATGCCATGAAGAACATGGATGTTGATGAATTAAGACCTAGGCAAGTGAATGATGATGAAGATGATCAAGTGCAAGTGCTCTCTAACTCAAATGTGCAAAATGATACAAATCAAGCTAGCACAAGTGGCTCACATGATAATTAACAAGATCAAGTGGCTAGTATATCATCTCACCTAATGATCAAGCAAGTGTAAGCAATCAAGTTCCAATCCTCCAACCAACTAATGTTGCAAGGGATCATCCATTGGACACTATCATTGGTGATATTTCAAGAGGTGTGCAAACTAGATCAAGATTGGCTTCATTTTGTGAGCATGTGTCATCTATTGAACCAAAGAAGATAGATGAAGCATTGAAGGATGTTGATTGGGTGAATGCTATGCATGAAGAATTGAATAATTTCACAAGAAATCAAGTATGGGAATTAGTAGAGAGACCAAAGGGACACAATGTGATTGGAACCAAATGGGTCTTTAGAAACAAGCAAGATCAAGATGAGATAGTAGTAAGGAATAAAGCAAGATTGGTAGCACAACGATATACACAAGTTGAAGGTCTTGACTTTGGATAAACATATGCCCCGGTTGCTAGATTGGAAGCAATTAGGATCTTGTTAGCTTATGCTTGTGCCCACAACATCAAACTCTATCAAATGGATGTTAAG
This sequence comes from Miscanthus floridulus, assembly GCF_019320115.1. Taxonomy (NCBI): domain Eukaryota; kingdom Viridiplantae; phylum Streptophyta; class Magnoliopsida; order Poales; family Poaceae; genus Miscanthus; species Miscanthus floridulus. The sequence continues at coordinate 129,467,359 of NC_089584.1, forward strand.
AGTGCATTTCTCAATGGTTACATCAATGAAGAAGTATATGTTGAGCAACCTCCCGGTTTTGAAGTTGACACCACTCTTTTTATCAAGAAGATTGGAAAAGATTTATTTGTGTTGCAAATCTATGTTGATGACATCATATTTGGATCAACCAATCAAGACTTTTGTGAAGAATTTGGAAAGATGATGGATAATGAGTTTGATATGTCCATGATTGGAGAGTTAAGTTACTTCCTTGGTCTTCAAATCAAGCAATTAAAGAATGGTACATTTGTGAGTCAAGGCAAGTATATCAAGGACATGATCAAGAAGTTTGGCATGGGTGATAGCAAAGCCATTAGTACATCAATGGGAACAAATGGCAACTTGGATAGTGATGCAAGTGGAAATATGGTGGATCAAAAATTGTATCGGTCTATGATTGGAAGCCTACTCTATGTGACCACATCAAGGCCGGACGTCATGTTTAGTGTATGCATGTGTGCAAGATTTCAAGCCTCACCAAGAGAAAGTCATTTGAAGGCTACAAAGAGAATATTGAGGTACTTAAAGCATACAGAAAATGTTGGTTTGTGGTATCCCAAAGGAGCAAAGTTTGAGCTACTTGGTTACTCTGACTCGGATTATGCGGGTTGCAAGGTGGAAAGGAAGAGCACCTCGGGCACATGTCATTTGTTGGGAAGATCACTTATTTCATGGTCATCAAAGAAGCAAAATAGTGTTGCATTATCAACTGTCGAAGCCGAATACATGTCTGCCGGTAGTTGTTGTGCACAAATTCTTTGGATGAAGGCCACCTTGAGTGACTTTGGAATCAAGTTCAAGAAAGTGCCATTGCTATGTGACAATGAAAGCGCAATCAAGTTGACCAACAATCTGGTTCAACATGCAAGAACAAAGCACATTGATGTCCGCCACCATTTCATAAGAGATCACCAACAAAAAGGAGATATTTGCATTGAGAGTGTAGGCACCGAAGATCAACTTGCTGATATATTCACCAAGCCATTGGATGAGAAAAGGTTTTGCAAGCTAAGAAATGAGTTGAACATATTGGATTTTTCAAATATGTGTTGATGCACCCTCCCCACTCATATGACATGCCTCTCCTTCGAGCAATCCAAGGTAAAAGTTGATTGACATGGCATACATCCTTGCTAAGGACATGTTTAGTGCATCTAGACATTTTTCACATTTAATAGGCTCATTCATGAAAATCAAATGAATTTGATGATTGTATGGTAGCACTATTGCTTCTATGCTTATTTTGATCTAGCGGTAGCATATGATATGTTTGTGGGCTTGTAAACCTAGTGTTTGATCTAGAAAATGAGCTCTCAGTGTTTAACTCAACATGGTATAAGATAACCCTTATTTGGAGGTGTGAAGAAGCTTGTCCTTGGATCAAACCGAGTTAAGTATCTTTGGCAAGTATTCTAGATTGAACCAAATTTAGGAAAATGATCCTCACCCCATTGATTGACATTGATAATCTTAACCTATCTATAATTTAAGCATTTGTGGTCATTGATGACAAAGGGGAAGAAATAGTGTACAAAGATAGTGAATGAAAAGACAACAAAGGGGGAGAATTTGACATAGGGGGAGATATATGACAAAGGAAGGGGATCAATTAAAATTTTGAGCACACAAGTAGTGGGAGCAAGCTCATGAACTTGTATGGTACATTTGAATGTGCATTTCATATGTTTGCTTGCATGACACAAGCTTTAAATTTCAATATCCATGTGTTTTTGTGGTGTATGTTAGTTGTAGGTTTGAATGATGAAATGAAAATCTAGCTTGCATAGGTTATCTAGTGATTTCATTTCCATGTGGTATCAAGCTAACAATGGTGCTAAGGATAGTATAATGGTGCACTCCAATTGGTATCATGCTTCAAAGGTCCATCTTTTATACCTTAGCATCATTTGGTAGACATTGTCTCCTATATTTCCTATCTAAGCATATGTGCAAGCTTTAATCCAAACTCTTAGCACATATGTAGGGGGAGCAATTGCTACCATTTGGAGTTCATGAAACTTGTCCATATCCTTTACACATGGTAAATATGCTTGGGCAAGCAACATGGATTCAATTGAATTTCAATTCATATCTTTGTGAAAGGGTTGTCATCAATTACCAAAAAGGGGGAGATTGAAAGCTCTAGTTTGGTTTTGGTAAATTGATAAAACCCTAAGTGCTACCTAGTTTATCAAGTGATCATGAGATAGGTAGCACATTCCAAGTGGTGAAGCAAATGAAGATCATGACATGATGATGGTGATGCCATGGTGATGATCAAGTGCTTGGACTTGAAAAGAAGAAAGAGAAAAACAAAAGACTCAAGGCAAAGGTATAAATGGTAGGAGCCAATTTGTTTTTAGTGATCAAGACACTTAGTGAGTGTGATCACATTTAGGATTGATAGCCATACTATTAAGAGGGGTGAAACTCGTATCGAAATGCGGTTATCAAAGTGCTAGTAGATGCTCTAACTCATTGCATATACATTTAGGATCTAGTGGAATGCTAACACCCTTGAAAATGTTTGTGAAAATATGCTAACACATGTGCACAAGGTGATACACTTGGTGGTTGACACATTTGAGCAAGGGTGAAGAAGATAGAGTTGAAAAGGAGTTAGTCACGCTGTTCACGCAGTGACCGGACACTGGTCTCGGTAGGACCGATGTGTCCGGTCAGTGGCAGCAGAGAACGCGCAGGCATCAGTCTTCGATCGAACGCTGGCGTTGAAAGTGACCGGATGCTGGCTGGGTGCGTCTGGTCGCACTAGTGTGGCGCGCACAGAGGAGGCATTGGGTGACCGGACGCTGGGTGAGTCCGGTCGAGCATGACCGGACGCGTCCGGTCGTGAGTTCTCGCTTCTGGTACCTTACTGGAAATGACCGGACGCTGGTGTTGGAGAGTCCAATCACTTTGAGCAGCGTGTCCGGTCATCTCTTGACCGTTGAGATTGGGTGATCAACGTTTAAAGCCAATGACACGTGGCAAGCATCGGGCGACCAGACGCTAGGGTCCTGCCTCCGGTCGATCTGACCGGAGCGTCCGGTCACCCCGAGCAGTGCCTAGTGAAGGGGTACAATGGCTCTATTTTGTGGGAGCTTCTATTTAAGCCCCATGGCCAGCTCAAGCTCACTCTCTTGGCCATTTGCATTGACATAGCAACCTTGTGAGCTTAGCCAAAGCCCTCCCACTCATCTCCATCGTAGATTCAACATCTTTATGAGATTGGGAGAGAATCCAAGTGCATTGCTTGAGTGTTTGCATCTAGAGGCACTTGGTGTTCGTGTTTTGCTACGGGATTCGCTTGTTACTCTTGGTGGTTGCTACCACCTAGACGGCTTGGAGCAGCGAGGATCATCAAGCGGAGGTTGGTGATTGTCTCCGTCTCCGATCGTGGTGATTGTGAGGGGTTCTTGACCTTTCCCCAGTGGAGAGCCAAAAGGTACTTTAGTAAATTGCTCGTGGCTTGTGTGATCCTCATCTTTTGTTGGTTGTGTGGCACCCTATTGAGGGTTTGGCGTGTGATGCAAATTAGCGCGTGAACCTCCATGTGAGTGAATCACCACAACAAGGACTAGCTTGCCGGCAAGCAAGTGAACCTCGATAAAAAATCATTGTGTCATTATTTGATTTCGAGGTGATTGGTCTTCATTGGTATTCATTCTTGTGATTGATTAGCTCCTTCCTCGACACGGCGGTATAACCATCTTGCTCACTCTCTTTACATTACTGCAAACTAGTTGTCAAGCTCTTTAGTGTAGCTAGTTGTGAGAGCTTGTTAGTTTGGTTAGTGTGGCTCTTTAGTTAGTTTTTAAGAGCGCACTGACTTAGTATAGTGATGTAGCCATTGTGTGGATAAAAACTATATAAACTAGAATTGTGGTAGGTGGCTTGCATTTTTAGTAGGCTAGCGCAACACTCGCTTCGCCTCATAATTGTCTAACCGGTTTGCTAAGTGTTGTTGTAGAAATTTTTAATATGCTATTCACCCCCCCTCTAGCCATTAGGACCTTTCAGAAGTGCATGATCGGGTTTAGTATAGATGGTCATACTATTAAGAGGAGCAAACTTGTTTGCATATCAGTTCTTCTAGTGCCACTTGAGTGATCTAACTTTGCATACGTGTTAGGATCGAGTGGCATTGAGAAAAGAGTGCTAATCCTTTGGGAAAATGTTTGTGAAAAGCTAACACACATGCACAAGTTGGTAAACACTTAGTGGTGTTAACACACTTGCAAAGGAGAAGTTGAAAGGTGAAGAAAGGAAGTGAAACTAGGCTCGGAGTGGTGCCCTAGGGGCGCCGCCACCCCCTGTCCGGTGCACCGCCACCCCTATGGCGGTGACCGGCTAGAGGAGGCCGAGAGGAGCTAGTGCTGGGGCTGGCACCGCTAGTGGTGGTGTGCACCGCCCCTGGGACAGCGATGCACCACCAGGGTGTGTCCAGTGCCACCGCCGTGGGCACCGCTCCTTTATCCCCGAGAGCAGCCGAGTGGGGTTGGTCACCGGACAGGGCAGCACCACCCTATGTCCGGTGCCACTGCCACTATTTTCCAGAGATGAGGTATTTTGGGTGACTGGCTGGTGGTCACCGCCACCCCTGTCCGGTGCCCATGACTAGTCAACCTAGCTGCGATGTGACCGTTGAAGGGGCACCACCACCCCTAGGGCGGTGCCACTACCGTCGTGTCCGATGCCCTCGTAGAAAAGGGATCTTTGCTCTAACGGCTCTATTTGGCTTGGAGGCTATAAATAGAGGTGGAGCTCAGGCATTTGGCTTGTTGAGTACCCTTGGGATTGAGTGTCCATGCTTGGGGAGTGCTTGGGAGCCCTCTAACTCACTTGTTCTTGATAGTGATGATCCAATCAAGTGAGTGAGCGATTCTAGTACGATTGCATCATGACATTGCATCGAGTGGCACTAGGTGATCGAGTTACAAGCCGATGGTGCTAGTTACTCTTAGAGGTTGCCACCTCCTAGATGGCTTTGTGGCTTATGACTTTGTTGAAGCATGTGAGAAGATTGTGCGGTGCTCTAGAGGAGGATTTGTGAGGGGGATTGTGCTCACCCCACAGGGATCACGAAGAGCAACTCTAGTCGAGCATGTCATTGAGCTACCCTCACTTGGCTTGTGAGGTTCTTGTAGTGTCCAACATGTGGACAAGGTTCATGCAACACCTCTTAGCCGCTAAACCACCAAGTGAGCGATCGACACAACAGGGACGTAGCTTGGTGGCAACCAAGTGAACCTCGGGAGAAAATCATCATGTCAACCTTGTCTTTCCATTGGTTTGCATCCCTGTTACACAAGCTTGTATTTACTTTCACATACATTGTGCTTGTGTAGTTGCTCTTGCAATTAGTTGGCTTATGTAGCTTGCTAGTTACCTTCTTGCATGTGTAGCTAGAAGTAGCTCCCGTTGCGTGACTAATTTGGTTTGTGCAACATTGTTAGTCACATTGCTTAGTTTATGTAGCTATGTAATTTGTGCTCTCTAATTTGGCATTGGTTGCCTTGTTTTTTAGCATTGCTAGTGAGCTTAGGAGCTTTGTGCTTTTGCTTACTAGTTGTGTAGGAGCTCCCCGGTGTGCAAAGTACTAGCGGCATAGGTTTATGTGACCTTGCTCCTAGAATTGGTTAGGTAAGCTCTTGCTAGCCTGGCACCTTTTTGCTTACCTAGGATCTTTTATAAGGTACTTGAGAACTTAGATAGAGGGGTGTAGTCTTGGCTAGACCGATAGTTTTAATTCTGCATTTGTTTCGGTTAGCCGGCGTGATTAATTTTAGAAAGGACTATTCACCCTCCCTCTAGTCTGCCATCTTGACCCTACACGTGGTATTAGACCGAGGTCTCTCATTTGTGGTCTTCACCGACCTGATAGGATGGCGTCTAGTGGGATAGATGATATTTGTGACTCACATATTTTTGATGGCACACACTTTGCACGGTGAAAACACCATATACTTGATCATTTTCATGCAAAGGGATCTAAGTTTTGGAGGGTTGTCACAAGTGGTCTCACCCATATCTTGGACCATAAAAATCTAACCAAAGCTCAAAAGGTTCTTTTTTTAACTTGATTTCGATGCCTATTTATTTCTAATATATGCTTTGAGCTTTGAGTTGTTTTATAAGGTGAACCACAAAGGAACCGCTCATGAGTTGTGGGAATCAATCAAGCACACCTTCGGCGACTTCTCCACATGGGATGATGGCAAGTTTAAGAAGGAAGATGAGCCTAAGGAAGATGCACATGAGTGTGTTGAGCATGACCACAATTCGGTGATTGTGGAAGATTGCTTGTAACACCCTAAAAATTGCTTCTTTTGAAATAGAGTTAAAATGATTTATTTATGAATTTTTGTGCACATGAAATGTAGGAAAATAAAATTTTTCATTAATTTAAAATACATTATAAGGTAGTAACATGTGTGAGCATACATGCTGTTGCATCTTATTTATTGTGATGAATGGTGTGGATCCAAAACTCCAAAGTAATTGGAATGTTTTTGAAAAGAGTTTGAAAATGGCTTTGAAATAAAAGAAAGAAAGAAAAGAAAATTAGAAAATAAAAGTATTTTTAAAATTTGTAAAGTTTATCTTGGAAAACCTAATGGAATTGACCATTTTTATTAAATGGGAAAGTATTTTTGAAACCATACTTGAATTGGATTTGAATTTAGCTTGGAATTGGAAGATTAGAAAAAGAAAAGGAATTGGAAAATGTAAGAACTTAAAAAGTTATTTTCAGAAAACTTACCCAATATTAGTTCATTTGTGTTTGAATTAAAAAGTGTATTTCAAATCATATTTATACATGATTTGGTTCATATTAAATTTGTTTTGAATTTGGAAATAGAAAAAAGGATTTGTATTTGAAAAATATTCCTTTTCTCATTTTCAGCCCAACTCCAGACTTGGCCCAGCCCTCTTCTCCCTTCCCTTTCCCGGCTTCGGCCTGCTTCCCGGCGGCCCAGCTCGCACGTCGTCGCCCGCGCGGCCCAGCTCCACCGCGTGGCCCAGCTGGCGCCCCGTCCGCTCGGCCTGATCTGCTCGGCAGCCCACCAACGCGGCCCGCCAGCTGCTGCTCCGCACCGGCCTGCTCGGCTTTCAGCGCCCGCACGCCGCCCCTTCCCCCTCACTGTCTCGCGGACCCCGCATGTCAGCGCCTCCTCTCCCTTTCCTTCTTCCCCGACGCCCCTCTTTCCTTTCCTTGCCCCGGTAATGGCGCTGCCCCAGACGGCAACTCGTCGGTCCCCCGCGCAAGCAAGGAAGGCGACCGACTCCGCCAGCGCCCGCTCCCCTTCCTTGTACGCCGCAGCCGCCCGCCTACAAAGCTCCAGCCGCACCCCTCCTTCTCCATTTCCCCTGCTCGCGTCCAAGCACGCCATCGCCGCCGGCGAATTCCTCATTCCCGAGCGCAAATCTCGTCACCGACGCGCCTCAGAGCTCCGCCACGACCCAACGCATTCGTAGGTACCGACATCTCTCGGTTTTGGTCACGATTTGCTTCGATTTCATCTCACCCGCACCCTTCTCTCTTTCCAGCCACCGCCGCCGCCGTCGACTGCGCCTCCGAAGCCTCCTCGGACTCCGCAACCACCTCCAGACGCATCGCGGTGAGCTTATTCACCTTCCAGTGCCTTCCATTCGCCGTTCCGTGCGCTAGAACGCCATATCGGCGAGATCCCGAACCGCCATTCATGGCACCGCCGTGGAAGCCCTCGTTCCGAAGTGCTTCCCGTCCTTGTTTTGCACCCTGCCGAGTTCGCGTAGATCCGCTCATCATTTTTATGCCTTCGTTTTGGAACGTGGTGGCCGGAATCACCTCCCCGGCGTCCACCGCCGAGATTGGTTCGTCGCCGGCCATGGAGGGCTCACCGGCGGGACTATGCAGCCGTCGTGGATCACCCGCACACACACACCTGCACCGTCGAATTTCGAATCAGCGGTCAAGATTGCGTACCCCTTCGGGGTTAAGTGGTCGGTCTACCGCGGACCGTGGACTCGGTCCACCCCGCTGCATCAGCGGGTCCACCGCACGCGTGGCACACCGTGCCAACAGCGTGCTGCCACGTGGCTGCTCGGTCAGCCGCGCGGTCAGCCAGCAGTCAAGCCACGCACGATTTGCAGAAAGGCCCCCAGATTTCCAAGTAACTAACCCGCGGTCCGATTCAGCTCAAAATGATTTCTTTTAGGTCCTGTTTTTATTCGGTTAGAACCCTGTGTTTTCCAGAAATAGTGCGCCCAGTCTAAAATCCGTTTAAATTCAGATTTTAATTGTTTTAATTCAAATTTGAATTCAAATATTTACAGGAATGCCACTGAACCTTATTTCATGCGTAACTTTTGCGTTTTAAGTCCGATTTGACCCGTTCGAGTTGCGTTAGGATCGTATTTACGTTATCTACGTGTTTATACAACTATTAGGCATGTTTTCAACACTTGAAATTCAAGAGTAGATTTAATCTATTAATTAACTAAAGTAAAACTTGTTTAAATCATAACTTATTTATTTAAACTCCGAAATAGTCCGTTCAAGTTGCGTTTGTTTCGTAACGACGAGATCTACGTATGAGTAATGATGTTTACTATATTACTATTTCATAAAAATCTTGGTTTAAATCATATCTTGATTAATAATTATGCAACTGAGTTTTATACATAAAATATGATTTGTTTTACTTTTGTTTTATAATTCAAATCTAAAATTGACTTAATTCAATCCATATTGTTTATAAAATATCTTTTGTATATGAATTCATATAGTTAACATAAACGAAGCCTATAGTTTATTTTTCCACGTATTAAGCAAATCTTTCGGTAGATGTATCTTTTTCACCGTAGCTCCGATTAGCGTGCCTCTCGCGACTGTGTGTTCGTAGCGATGCGTAGAATCGTGTTTCAAACTCTTTTACTTATTTATCTATGATTGATGTACTGTTCTCATATATTCTTATTTGTATGCCATGTATGGATGTTTGTGTGGTGATATATGGTTCAGTCAATCGGTGAGGTTTACGTGGTGATTAAGAAGCAGTTCTCTGAAGACTAGAAGCTGAGAATTGGAAGCAGAAGATTGAAAGTGGAATACTAAAGGCTTTTGAGCGTATTGCTTTGGGGGAAAAGCAAGTTAAGGCAAGTATAGCATGGGACCATCCTTGTTACCTATTCACATTTAATCACTTAATTCATATTGCATGTGTCTCCCTTGTTGCCAATAAGGATATCCTAGATATTTGATATCTTGTTCCTTGAAAACCTTTGGGTAATTGCATTGGGATAGTTTTTGCTAGTGCTTAATCAAAACCATGATCTTGTAACTTGACTAATGATATATGCAATAAACATTAAAACATGACTTTTTAGTAACATGGACACAGGGGGCTGAAGTGTTTATATGCTTCAGATTCCTCTCCCTAAGGACTTATCTGTAAGCGATCATCCGGGACTTACAGTACAGCTGTGAGGGCCATATGGCTCTGGCTTTAGCTCAGTATGAGGATCTTTTCTAGCTTGTTAGTGGTTACCTTTGAGGCGCAGGGTATGTTTCCTTTGCTGCTAGGAAGTGTGTACCGTGCTGCGATGCCCACGCTTGCCACTCCTAGAGATGGGCCACATACGCCTGGCGGCCCTAACATGTTAGACGAATTCTTTGAAAGGCTTCATAGTGAACCCTGCCGACCTTCCTTGGAAGTGGGTCAAGAGAATAGCTACCTCGGGTGAAAGGGTAAATCACAACTCACAGTGAACGTGTACAAACTCTGCAGAGTATAAAACTGTTATAACAGCCGTGCTCACGGACACGAGCGGCCTTGGACCCTTATGGAATAGAGATGATTACTAATGGATAATGATACTAATGATGAATGGTTTATGCTATACATTATTCATGTTTACCTGATCATGTGTTTATGGGAATGATAAATTCTTTGCTACTCAATTGCTTAAAAAGATGACCTATTAAAGCTAATCGCAGTTAAACCAGTGTCAGCCCTTTTGAGCCTCATGAACCCCATGATATAATTGTTAAGTACGACATGTACTTACGCTTGCTTTATTTTTCTATACATTGGATAAAAATCCCGGATGGGTACCAGATTGCTGGTTTGGAGGAGTTAGGCTTGTGGTCAACCAGTCAGTCGTCCCTGTGGATTTGGAGTCTTCGCTAGAAGATCAGAGTCAACTTTCCGCTGTCTTTACTCTGAGGTTATTTTTCTTTTTACTAATACGTTATGTAATAAGTATTGTCTCTTGATATTATCCTGATTTGTGGCTATATGTGAGATTTGACTTCCTGGGCTCACATATAGTGTGTATCTGGTTTTGTCTTTAAAACCGGGTGCTACAAAGTGGTATCAGAGCAATGCTAACTGTAGGACGCAAGCCTAGATAGAACTGGACGTTTTAGCATGCTTTCATCCTTGCCTACTTCATGCTTTCTCTCTAACCTTGTTATTTGCTAAAAGTAATGCTCACTTCAGCCTCTGTCTGTTATGAAAACTTTGTCTCTATTCTCAATCCTCTATCTTTGCCTATATAGATGGATCGTAATGACGAGACCACCAGCATCAGAGATCAGGAGGACCAAGCTACGTTGTCCTTGACTGCATTCGACAAGGAGAAGCTTGTAGCTATGCAACAACAAGCACCAGAAGGAATGACTCAACCTAGGAGTTTTCAACAGTGCTTGCCACGAGGTCAAACCAACATACCAAAAGGACCAGTGAAGAGACAAGTAGTAGAAACTTGGAAGAATATGGAGTCCAATGAAGATATTGGAAGAATGGCACATGAATGCCAGGATCAACCACGGCAGAAGCAGGAACAGAAGGTCCAAAAGAAACAGGAGCAAGGAAGTAAAGCAAAGAAAAACTACATCCAAGGAAGATTGAATAATATGGATATGACTACCATTCGTGGAGCTAAGGAGGTTGTGTATGGTATCATTCTAGTAAACTCAGCTTCCACCACAGTGCTGTTTGACCCTAGAGCTTCACATTCATTTATCTCTAGTGCATACGTAAGGGAACATAAGATAACTATGCTTTCAATGAAGAGACCAGTGATAGTTAAGACACCAGAAGGAGAAATGAAGGCAAACCGCATATGCCCAAGGGTTAGTCTTGACATAAAGGGGGTGAACTTCATGGCAAACCTTATTGTATTAGAGTTAGTGGACATTGATGTTATTCTTGGAATAGGATGGCTATCTGCTTGTAAAGGAGTGATCAAGTATGCCCAGCATTCAGTGCTTCTAACCACACCGTCAGGAGAAAGAATTGAGTATGAAGGTATTCAGCCTGTACCTGAGGACAATGTGGATAAGAAGACTAAGGAGATCTCACCAGAGTCAGAATCAGAAGACAATCAACATTTGAGTTCTATTACATCATCGCATCCAACTCCAATCCCTAGTCAGATAAACTCAGACTCTAAAGAATTAGAAGTTTCTCAAGCTAAGGTTACTCCAGTCTTTCCACATGAGGTATGCATAGATGGGTGGACAATCACCTACACAGAGTTTCAACCCCAAAAGATCAAGCGAGCTAAAAAGCGGTCTAGTCAAACGAAGATGAACTTACAGAGTCAGCAAGCTAACAATACTCTAAGCAACAATTCTGTGGAGTATGACATCACTAAGGATCCAACTAAGAGGAAGTGTTATCATTGCCAACAGGAAGGACACTATGTTAAATCTTGCCCACAGAAGGATCAACAATTATGCCATGGAGGTAGCCAGAGTTAGGTCAATACAGGACTACCACCAGCAAGTGATCGTGACACACAATACAAAGGAAGCCCATGATGAAATTGATATAGTGGATGACGTGTCACTCCCATGCGAGAGATGTCCCTGTAATCATGCCATTTTTAAGAATTAGGAAATTGTGCCCCTTATGTAATAAAAACGATAGTATCGCAAATTAAGTCGATGAATGAGTTATGCATTTTTAAGTGCTTTATCGAATTGTCATTATGTTTATGCTTGTTTTGCATCTTTGTAATGATTGCAATGATCTTGTTGGGTGTTCCCGCAATTTCATTTAGTTTATAGGTTTAAGGTATAAGGATTACTGAAATAAATAGTTGGGTTACGATTTTCTTCTGTTTTCCCTATCTTGTCTTTAGAGCAGCTTGTCTTTACCGGTTCATATCTCTAATTTTGAACGATCAAAAATCCTGAGGAAAATTCTGAACAACAGTAGACTGCAATCACAAGAGGATGCAAGCTATACTTTGGTATCCCCTACCTTACCTTATCTTAAGGGGGGTAGTCAAGTTGAAGAATTGGTAAGATGAAGTATCATATGTTCAAGTTTGCACAACGGAAATCAGAGTGCGCAGCGGAAGCGTGGTGGTACTCAAGGAGGTAAAAGAGAACTCAGAGTTTCAATGAGTTTTGGTTAGAAGTCCAAGAAAGTTTATCTAAGATCATCAAGATTTTGGTAGAGTTACCGAAGAAGCTTTTAAGTTAGTTTGGATCAAGAGACTTTAGCCAAGTGTTTAAAGGAGTCCAAGAGGTCAAAGTAAAGCCTAAGTATTAGCTTTGATAGATCAGGACAAGAGCTTTGTATCTACAATAATGCATCTTGTGAAGGTGTGGGATGTGTCCTTATACAAGAAGAAAAGTAGTGTCTTGCTTGTTAAGTCAGCTAAGGAAGCGTGATGGGCCAATAACCCACAGGTTCCCAGGATCATTAATGTTTTGAAGATTGGTGATAGATTCTCTTTAGGACCAAGAACATAAGGAAACTCTATTGGATGGTGAACATATGAGGAAAGAGAATTATAGCCGAGTGATTAGGGTTACATGAGAGTTGTTCAAAGTACCTGTCGAGATTTTGGAATTAGTTAGGCAAATTACTTGAAGTAAGGATAACAGGTATGCAAAGTAAAGTAGATCTTTATCAAGACGATGGAACTGGAAGCAAAGAAGAATCCAAGGACGGAGTATTCCCATCTCTTAGTCAACGTCTTCCGAATCTCGAGGACGAGATTCATCTTAAGGGGGGTAGAATTGTAACACCCTAAAAATTGCTTCTTTTGAAATAGAGTTAAAATGATTTATTTATGAATTTTTGTGCACATGAAATGTAGGAAAATAAAATTTTTCATTAATTTAAAATACATTATAAGGTAGTAACATGTGTGAGCATACATGCTGTTGCATCTTATTTATTGTGATGAATGGTGTGGATCCAAAACTCCGAAGTAATTGGAATGTTTTTGAAAAGAGTTTGAAAATGGCTTTGAAATAAAAGAAAGAAAGAAAAGAAAATTAGAAAATAAAAGTATTTTTAAAATTTGTAAAGTTTATCTTGGAAAACCTAATGGAATTGACCATTTTTATTAAATGGGAAAGTATTTTTGAAACCATACTTGAATTGGATTTGAATTTAGCTTGGAATTGGAAGATTAGAAAAAGAAAAGGAATTGGAAAATGTAAGAACTTAAAAAGTTATTTTCAGAAAACTTACCCAATATTAGTTCATTTGTGTTTGAATTAAAAAGTGTATTTCAAATCATATTTATACATGATTTGGTTCATATTAAATTTGTTTTGAATTTGGAAATAGAAAAAAGGATTTGTATTTGAAAAATATTCCTTTTCTCATTTTCAGCCCAACTCCAGACTTGGCCCAGCCCTCTTCTCCCTTCCCTTTCCCGGCTTCGGCCTGCTTCCCGGCGGCCCAGCTCGCACGTCGTCGCCCGCGTGGCCCAGCTCCACCGCGTGGCCCAGCTGGCGCCCCGTCCGCTCGGCCTGATCTGCTCGGCAGCCCACCAACGCGGCCCGCCAGCTGCTGCTCCGCACCGGCCTGCTCGGCTTTCAGCGCCCGCACGCCGCCCCTTCCCCCTCACTGTCTCGCGGACCCCGCATGTCAGCGCCTCCTCTCCCTTTCCTTCTTCCCCGACGCCCCTCTTTCCTTTCCTTGCCCCGGTAATGGCGCTGCCCCAGACGGCAACTCGTCGGTCCCCCGCGCAAGCAAGGAAGGCGACCGACTCCGCCAGCGCCCGCTCCCCTTCCTTGTACGCCGCAGCCGCCCGCCTACAAAGCTCCAGCCGCACCCCTCCTTCTCCATTTCCCCTGCTCGCGTCCAAGCACGCCATCGCCGCCGGCGAATTCCTCATTCCCGAGCGCAAATCTCGTCACCGACGCGCCTCAGAGCTCCGCCACGACCCAACGCATTCGTAGGTACCGACATCTCTCGGTTTTGGTCACGATTTGCTTCGATTTCATCTCACCCGCACCCTTCTCTCTTTCCAGCCACCGCCGCCGCCGTCGACTGCGCCTCCGAAGCCTCCTCGGACTCCGCAACCACCTCCAGACGCATCGCGGTGAGCTTATTCACCTTCCAGTGCCTTCCATTCGCCGTTCCGTGCGCTAGAACGCCATATCGGCGAGATCCCGAACCGCCATTCATGGCACCGCCGTGGAAGCCCTCGTTCCGAAGTGCTTCCCGTCCTTGTTTTGCACCCTGCCGAGTTCGCGTAGATCCGCTCATCATTTTTATGCCTTCGTTTTGGAACGTGGTGGCCGGAATCACCTCCCCGGCGTCCACCGCCGAGATTGGTTCGTCGCCGGCCATGGAGGGCTCACCGGCGGGACTATGCAGCCGTCGTGGATCACCCGCACACACACACCTGCACCGTCGAATTTCGAATCAGCGGTCAAGATTGCGTACCCCTTCGGGGTTAAGTGGTCGGTCTACCGCGGACCGTGGACTCGGTCCACCCCGCTGCATCAGCGGGTCCACCGCACGCGTGGCACACCGTGCCAACAGCGTGCTGCCACGTGGCTGCTCGGTCAGCCGCGCGGTCAGCCAGCAGTCAAGCCACGCACGATTTGCAGAAAGGCCCCTAGATTTCCAAGTAACTAACCCGCGGTCCGATTCAGCTCAAAATGATTTCTTTTAGGTCCTGTTTTTATTCGGTTAGAACCCTGTGTTTTCCAGAAATAGTGCGCCCAGTCTAAAATCCGTTTAAATTCAGATTTTAATTGTTTTAATTCAAATTTGAATTCAAATATTTACAGGAATGCCACTGAACCTTATTTCATGCGTAACTTTTGCGTTTTAAGTCCGATTTGACCCGTTCGAGTTGCGTTAGGATCGTATTTACGTTATCTACGTGTTTATACAACTATTAGGCATGTTTTCAACACTTGAAATTCAAGAGTAGATTTAATCTATTAATTAACTAAAGTAAAACTTGTTTAAATCATAACTTATTTATTTAAACTCCGAAATAGTCCGTTCAAGTTGCGTTTGTTTCGTAACGACGAGATCTACGTATGAGTAATGATGTTTACTATATTACTATTTCATAAAAATCTTGGTTTAAATCATATCTTGATTAATAATTATGCAACTGAGTTTTATACATAAAATATGATTTGTTTTACTTTTGTTTTATAATTCAAATCTAAAATTGACTTAATTCAATCCATATTGTTTATAAAATATCTTTTGTATATGAATTCATATAGTTAACATAAACGAAGCCTATAGTTTATTTTTCCACGTATTAAGCAAATCTTTCGGTAGATGTATCTTTTTCACCGTAGCTCCGATTAGCGTGCCTCTCGCGACTGTGTGTTCGTAGCGATGCGTAGAATCGTGTTTCAAACTCTTTTACTTATTTATCTATGATTGATGTACTGTTCTCATATATTCTTATTTGTATGCCATGTATGGATGTTTGTGTGGTGATATATGGTTCAGTCAATCGGTGAGGTTTACGTGGTGATTAAGAAGCAGTTCTCTGAAGACTAGAAGCTGAGAATTGGAAGCAGAAGATTGAAAGTGGAATACTAAAGGCTTTTGAGCGTATTGCTTTGGGGGAAAAGCAAGTTAAGGCAAGTATAGCATGGGACCATCCTTGTTACCTATTCACATTTAATCACTTAATTCATATTGCATGTGTCTCCCTTGTTGCCAATAAGGATATCCTAGATATTTGATATCTTGTTCCTTGAAAACCTTTGGGTAATTGCATTGGGATAGTTTTTGCTAGTGCTTAATCAAAACCATGATCTTGTAACTTGACTAATGATATATGCAATAAACATTAAAACATGACTTTTTAGTAACATGGACACAGGGGGCTGAAGTGTTTATATGCTTCAGATTCCTCTCCCTAAGGACTTATCTGTAAGCGATCATCCGGGACTTACAGTACAGCTGTGAGGGCCATATGGCTCTGGCTTTAGCTCAGTATGAGGATCTTTTCTAGCTTGTTAGTGGTTACCTTTGAGGCGCAGGGTATGTTTCCTTTGCTGCTAGGAAGTGTGTACCGTGCTGCGATGCCCACGCTTGCCACTCCTAGAGATGGGCCACATACGCCTGGCGGCCCTAACATGTTAGACGAATTCTTTGAAAGGCTTCATAGTGAACCCTGCCGACCTTCCTTGGAAGTGGGTCAAGAGAATAGCTACCTCGGGCGAAAGGGTAAATCACAACTCACAGTGAACGTGTACAAACTCTGCAGAGTATAAAACTGTTATAACAGCCGTGCTCACGGACACGAGCGGCCTTGGACCCTTATGGAATAGAGATGATTACTAATGGATAATGATACTAATGATGAATGGTTTATGCTATACATTATTCATGTTTACCTGATCATGTGTTTATGGGAATGATAAATTCTTTGCTACTCAATTGCTTAAAAAGATGACCTATTAAAGCTAATCGCAGTTAAACCAGTGTCAGCCCTTTTGAGCCTCATGAACCCCATGATATAATTGTTAAGTACGACATGTACTTACGCTTGCTTTATTTTTCTATACATTGGATAAAAATCCCGGATGGGTACCAGATTGCTGGTTTGGAGGAGTTAGGCTTGTGGTCAACCAGTCAGTCGTCCCTGTGGATTTGGAGTCTTCGCTAGAAGATCAGAGTCAACTTTCCGCTGTCTTTACTCTGAGGTTATTTTTCTTTTTACTAATACGTTATGTAATAAGTATTGTCTCTTGATATTATCCTGATTTGTGGCTATATGTGAGATTTGACTTCCTGGGCTCACATATAGTGTGTATCTGGTTTTGTCTTTAAAACCGGGTGCTACATTGCTCCACCTCATGGTCAAGTGATGATGATGATCATTCTACCACAAGTTCACTTGACAAGGTTGATGAAGATACCACAAGTGATGCAAATGATGATGCTACCCCATGCACACTTGATGGTGATAATGATGGTTCATGCTCGGGCTATGAAAGGGATGCTTCTACAAGCTCTCCAACATCACCACATTGCTTTATGTCACAAGGTAACACTAAGGTATCTAATGCTAATATGGTTGATCATGTTGATTCATATGATGAGCTTGTGAGTAGACTTGCTAGCATGACCATGTCTTTAGAAAATGAGAAACCTAAAACAATGACATTGGGAAATGAAAACTCATTTCTAAAGAACTCATGTGAATAACATAAGCACTTACTTGGTGTTCTTAAATCTTCACATGATGAGCTAAAATTGACTCATGAGACACTACTTGCATCTCATGAAGAATTATTGGAACAACATGCTTCTTTCATTAAAGCATTTTCAAAGAAACTTAAAAATAATGAGAGCTCGTCACATGAGTCAAGTGATCAATTGCAACATATGACTAACTCTTGTGATGTAGGGAAGAAGCATGTATCCATCTCTTGTGATGATTTATTAGATATGCCATGTTCTTCACATATAGATTTTTGTTCTACTTCTATGTCTTGTGAGCTAACACTTTGAAGGAGAACAATGAGCTCAAAAGAGAAGTGAAGAAATTGAGCAACAAGTTAGAGAGGTGCTACAACTCAAAAGTCACCTTTGAGAATCTATTGACAAATCAAAGAAAGTTTGGTGATAAAAGTGGCCTTGGCTTCCACAAGAAGATGACAAAGGGCAAAAAAAAGGGCAAAGAAGATGAAGAAGCAACTACAATTGAAGTTGTCTCACTCCATGTGCTACCAGTGCCATGAAGCGGGACACCTTGCAAATGGTTGCCCAAATATTGAGAAGCTCAAGTTAAAGAAGGAAGAAGAGAGGCTAAAGCATGTCAACTGCTTCAATTGCCGCATGGGGTCATCTCACCTCTATGTGCCCAACCAAGCAAGTGGTAAAGCAACAAAAAGAGCCTCAACGAAAGCCATAAGTTGTGCAAGAAAAGACACCCCAAGAACAAATTAAGATCAACCATGAAGAGAATGGTGACTTGAAGATGATGAAGAAGAAAACAAGAATGGGTGGAAGAGCAAGGCATCCAATGCTTATCCAAGATGCCAAGATGATGAGCAAGACTCAAGATGACAAGAAGATATATGCTCACATCAAGTGCTTCAAGTGTGAAGATATGAGACACTTTGCCTCGAAGTGTCCTAACAAGCTTGAGAAGAAGAATCAAGCAACTCTTGAGAGGCAAATCAATGAGAAGTAACAAATGAGCAAGGATGAAAAGGCTCAATCAAAGAGAAGTTGCTACTTATGCTGGGAAAGGGGCCACATGGCATATTCATGTCCCCTAGGTGAGACTTCTAAGCCCATTTCAATTGATGATACTAATGTGCTTAGAAAAGATGGTAATGGTACCTCTATGGTTGCTATTGCACAATATCCCGCTACTCATACTAAGGCATTATCTAAGTATATTGCACCTAACTTGAGAGGACCCAAACTAGTTTGGGTACCATCAAAAAGTGAATGATTGTTTGTAGGTACCATTAGCATTGGAGGTTTGATTCAATGGAATTCATATTGATCATCGTATGTTGAGTCAAGTATTGAAGCTTAATGCAATCTTATCCCATTGCCAAGCCAAGAATTAGTAAAGTTCAAATGTGCTATAACATACAAGTGTCATGTTCAAGTTGTGGATGATTTATTAGATTATTTGATGGCTTGCAAACATGTGAATTAAAGCTTGCTAATTGGATAATCATGAGCCAACCAAGGTATATCTCTTGTTGATAATTCCATTTGGGTGCATATGAGTTGATTGAATTGGATAAATATGCAATGTTGCTTGCTATAAGATATTTGAATGGATAAATACTCAATAATCAAGTTGGATTGAATGTGTTGGATAAATTCATGAAATGACTTTTAGTAAGTGGATTAAATGGATATATGTCTTGTGAAAGTATTTAAATAAGTTAGTTTCAAGTTTAATTCACATTTGATAAAGTATAGCTCAAGTGATTGAAATCTGTCCTAAATTGAAATTTTGAGCTAGCTGAGATCAAGTCTGAGTTTCAGTGATCAAATCTATTTGGATTGGCTTGAAATTTGGTATGAATGCTCTAGACTTATGTTATAAGAAGCTGTACAAATTTCATGAGAATTGGATAAGAGATGCTTCGGTTTCGGAGTAGATCTTGTCAGGTATAGTACAACAGTTTTCAGCATGTAGCAGTGGTGGAAGAATTGAAATATGATAGCAATTTAGAAGTAAAATGAAGACCAATTTTTTACAGATACTATATGACTTATTGAACCACATCTTCACCAAATTTTGTAGTATTTGGATCTGTACATTTGGAGATATATATTTTTCTTTGAAGAGTACAGAATCTGTCAGAAAAGTGACATTTATTGTATTGATAAAGAGTCACTTTGATTGAAAGGTCCTCAAGTTGGAATCATGTTTACAAGTGTTTGAGGTAACTAAGTTTGGTTTGGAGATAATCTAGAAGCATAACAAGCAAAGAGTACAAGGACATTTGATTGTGGAGTGTACTTGGCGCACAATGGGTACTCAATTGAAGATCAAGACCAAGCTCAAGATAAAGATGAAGTTTAAGTTCTAGTGCTTGTTGGAAATCATTTGGTAGAAAGAAAAGGACTTAAACATGTAGGAAGAAAAGGACTTAAAGAAGGATTCAAGATTATTCATCAAGATAAGTCCATCACTTGGATCAATCAACAAATCCATTTCAAGTGAGTATCAAGAATGGTTCTTGGAGAGAGGTCACTTCTCCCTAGTATAGGGGCTTGTCGCCTATGTGTAGGTAAACCAAGTGTGGTGCTTGAAACGCTAACATGGAAGTGGTGATCCAAGGGACATTTGAGATGCTTAGTTGAAGCAATCAAAAGGGTTGATCAAGAAAAGCAAGCAACACCCAAAAGAGAGCTAGTCATGGCAATTCAAGTGGTATTTCAAATAGGTCTCTCATGCTAGCATTAATCAAAGAATAAAGCAAGTCAACCACATCATGATAGTGCACTTGATTATATTAGTGATTCTTAATTCATATGGGTGAAGAATGGACTCTATCTATGATGATTGGTCTTCACCAAGCTTATAATTGGACTTCACATTCCTATTGGAGTAATAAATTGGAATCTATGTGACTATCCTCTACTCCAATATAGAAAAGATATCATTGTAATGTGCATGATCATTTCATCTCTTACTAGTATATGGTTAGTGCATATAGTACATGCTTATTAGGATCATGCATGACAAATGAAAATATTTGAAATTCATAGCCTACCACTATTGCTTGAATGATTAATTGATCTAGTGGTTAGTATATGAATTTGTTCATGAGCTAGTGAACCCAATTACTCGATTTAATTTGGATTGCTAACAAGTGACAAGTACAACATTGGCAAGATTTAGTTTGGCCTTGAAAGCTTAGGCAAATTAATTTAGTTCAAGTCAACTTAGAAACACATGATAAGTAACAAGAGTACAAGCACAAGACAACAATACAAATGGATATCTAGTTTGTTTGTTTCAAGTGGTATCTAGACTCAAGCATTTTATCAAGAATTCACAAGTGGTGTCTAGATCAACTTACAAGTGATATCCTATAAGTGGTACTCATGAAGATAGCAAATGTTGAAGAAATGGTTTTTATTGACAAATCAATCATACACGTGGTATCACATCTCTACACATGGTATCAATCATACAAGACAGTGGTTCCACAAGTGATCCTCAACCTTAAGTGGTCATCAAGTGAAGAATGCATCCCTCATCAACAAGTGGTACACAAGCTCAAGATTATCAAGTGTTATGACCCATGTTTGGACATAGGGGGAGGAGTCCCACTACAATTGGCATCAAGGTCACAAGATCCAACACATGGTGTCTAAAGAGCTATACAAGTGGTATCCATAAAAATGTAGGATTCAAGTGTCAACCATCTATCCCTAGAGCAACCCTTTGTATCAAGAGATACACACCTTTTATGGAAATTGATGACAAAGGGGGAGAGATTGAGACAAAGATTTTACAATTGGGGATTTGGACATGAACAATGGATAAAGAGGGACCAACATTAAAGAATGGAGAAGGATCAAAATTCTTGGACAAGAAAAGCACACAAGTAGGGGGAGCAAGCTCATAAACTTTGATTGATTGCATTTGAGATGTGCATCTTCTTGTGCTTGCTTGCATTTGCATAAGTCTTTAAATTTGAAATACATGGTTGTGTGGTGTATGCTAGTGATACAAGTTGAATGATGATTTGATAACTAGCACGCATAGGATGGTAGCTAGACTTGTATTTCTACACGTGGTACTAGAACCTTGCTTATAATACTGATCTCACGGGGTTTCTAGTATTTTTGTTGTCTAGCTACACATGGTGCTAAGGGTGGTGTTAAAAGTACAACTCCAATTGGTATCATGCTTCAAAGGTTTATTCTATACACCTTAGCATCATTTGGTAGTAATTACTCTCCCACAATTCCAATCTATACATATGTGCAAGCTTTAAACCAAACACACTAGCACATATGTAGATGGAGCTAATACTACTATTTTGGGTTTGTGGTACTTGTCCAACATGGTAAAATTGCTTGGGCAAGTAACATGAATCCAAAAGTGCTTAATTTCCATATCTTTATAGAGTTGTCATCAATTACCAAAATGAGGGAGATTGAAAGGTCCCTAGTTTAGTTTTGGTAATTGAGTGACGACCTAGGTGGACTAATGTGTTTAAATGTGAGATACATAGGTGATTAGTCCATAGGTACACTTGTATGAGCAACTCATGCCATGACGGTGAAGATGGCTTGAATTTGTTGCAAGGCTCACACATATGATGAAGGATCTCATTGCATATGAGACATGACATTGAGTCATGTGACTAAGGTGGAGAAGATCAAGATAAGACTTGGCTTGATGGACTAGTTGCAAGCGTGAAGGGCAAGTTGGAGGCTTTGGAGTGATGGATCGTGTGGTGGTGAAGCTTGAGTTAGACTTGATGCTGATGGACAAAGGCAACGGTGATAAGCAAGTGAGGTCAAGATTGATGAACCAACAAGATCACATGATGATATGAAGTTGATCATATCATTTGGTGATTGATTGGTGCATGTGTTGCATCGACATCGAAGGAGATGGAATGGAATGCACAAGGCAAAGGTATAACCTAGGGCATTTCATTTCACTGGTCAAAGGTTGTGTAGAGAAGTGCATGACCGGGTTTAGTATAGATGGTCATACTATTAAGAGGAGCAAACTTGTTTGCATATCGGTCATCTAGTGCCACTTGAGTGATCTAACTTTGCATACGTGTTAGGATCAAGTGGCGTTGAGAAAAGAGTGCTAATCCTTTGGAAAAATGTTTGTAAAAAGCTAACACACGTGCACAAGTTGGTAAACACTTAGTGGTGTTAGGACACTTGCAAAGGAGAAGTCAAAAGTTGAAGAAAGGAAGTGAAATTGAGCTCGGAGTGGTGCCCTAGGGGCGCCGCCACCCCTTGTCCGGTGCACCGCCACCCCTGTGGCGGTGACTGGCTAGAGGAGGCCGAGAGGAGCTAGTGCTGGGGCTAGCACCACCAGGGTGTGTTCGGTGCCACTGCCTTGGGCACCGCCCCTTTATTCCCGAGAGCAGCCAGTGGCATTGGTCACCGGTGAAAGGTCCTAAGATGGCTAGAGGGGGTGAATAGCCTATTTAAAAATCTACAAATCAGCTAGAGCAATTTGATTAGTATAACAAATAGCGAAATGCAAACTTCTTCTAGCTCTACAAGGGTTGCAAGCCACTTATCCAACAATTCTAGTTGCTATGATCACTAAACACACAATTTGTTATGTCACTATTCACTAAGAGCTCTCACACTTGCTACACTAAAGAGCTCCACTAGATGAACTAAGATCATCTTGCGCACAAAGAGAGCCATAACTTCATCATCAATATCACTAAGATCATCATCATCACTCGATTCTTTCTTGGACTTGCCCTTGTTCTTAGATGATGAGCTAGCCTTGAATGCTACACTCTTCTTCTTCTTATCTTCATCTTCCTTCTTGTCATCCTTGTCAACCCCTTCCCTTTCCACATGGTATGTTTCTTGTGTCATGACCTCACCTAGTACTTGGTTAGGGGTAGTCTCCTTCAATCCTCCTCTTATGATAAGCAATCTCAACATCTCAAATCTTGGAGGTAAGCACATCAAGAACCGATAAGAGACATCATCATTCTTGATCTTCTCTTTCAATGCCTTCAAATCATTGACAATTACTTGCAATCGATGAAACATCTTCGGAATGCTCTTATCTTACTTCATCTTGAAGCTTGTTAACTTATCCTTGAGAATATACAACTTGGCACTCTTCACCTCCGGTGTGCCCTCATATGTTTTCTCCAATCTCTTCCACACCTCATTAGCTCTCTCACAATCCTTGATTTGTTCAAACACCTTGGAATCAATGGCATTGTATATGGTGTTGAGAGCCATTGTATTGCATTGCTTGTAGGTCTTGTCTTGGTTGGTGAGATTGTCGGGATCAATGATAGCATAGTTATTTTCGGTCACATCCCATACTTGATCATTGATTGAACCAAGA